>NC_083579.1:61674870-61899870 GCF_027579695.1 Neoarius graeffei
ATATAACAACCATATAGAGTCCACAAGATTGTGGTATAAAATGCAAGTAGACTACAGCCATAATTAATTAGAGTGTATCATTGTATGTTTACGAATATCCATTATTTACAAATGTAAAATATCTTACAGTCGTGTTTTTATATATAAAATTTAATTCACATATGCAACATGCATCATAGGTCAACACGTGCGATAGATAAGTCCATTCTAGTCATTATACAGTACAAAAACCTTTTGATTATTTCATCAAATATCAGACATTTTCCCGCCAATGTGGCCTTAAATAGCTCCACATCCCAAATTCACTTGGATACAGACCAGCTGATTGGTTCACAGCAAAGTCAGCCTACATCCAATGAGAACTCATCACTGAGGCGCTGACCAATCAGTGCACAAGGACATATAGAACATATTATATCTACTGTCACTAGGAATGGAGACATTATTTTCCTCCCAAGAGGACTGTCAAGTAACCACACATTCGTCAAGGTACAATAGAACACCGTTTGCAGGCGAGTGATGTGAGCTTGTGTAATGTACTGCATTACATTCATTCATCTACCGATTTTCCTGGTCAGGTTGTGGTGGCTACAGAATACACAATATTGCAGAAAAGAACAAAAGGAATGTTGCCTTCTTCCCCTTTGCAGAAGCAGGTCTCCTTTACAACCAGAGTCAGATCTCAACTGCCCTGGGGAAAAAAAACAAAACAAAAAACACTTCAAATGATTACAACTGACACCACTGCACGACCTCTGTTCAATCTTTTGTGACTGGGCAGAGATGTGTGTATTAAACAAGGTACCTATACTACTACTAGCATGTAATGTAAATTTACACAGTTCACCCAAGTCTAAATCTAGATAAATAAATAACTTTGTTCATTCTTCTTTCAATTGGACCATTACTCTGCCTTCTAAATAAATTTTAACAGTGTACCAATACTGATAACTATCATCTCATCTCATCATCTCTAGCCGCTTTATCCTTCTACAGGGTTGCAGGCAAGCTGGAGCCCATCCCAGCTGACTACGGGCGAGAGGCGGGGTACTCCCTGGACAAGTCGCCAGGTCATCACAGGACTGACACATAGACACAGACAACCATTCACACTCACACCTACGGTCAATTTAGAGTCACCAGTTAACCTAACCTGCATGTCTTTGGACTGTGGGGGAAACCGGAGCACCTGGAGGAAACCCACACGGACATGGGGAGAACATGCAAACTCCGCACAGAAAGGCCCTCGTCGGCCACGGGGCTCGAACCCGGACCTTCTTGCTGTGAGGCAACAGCGCTAACCACTACACCACCGTGCCGCCCTAACAACTATCAACTTACTTCAATTTTGGTAAATTTAAGAGGTAACCTGAGAAACACTCTAAATGTCAAGCCAAACAGAAGAGCTCACTATGATAACTTGCATCAATCCAAAAAGACATGTTTAACTCTGCATACCAGCTCATGATAATACATTATCTATAGATAGTTCTGGCCTGCAAGATAAAATAGAAGCCATCATAGGTATCATTGTGGATATAAAGCCTTTATTAAGCACCCTTGGTATTGACCAACGGAGCAAAATAAAAATCAAACAAACAATTTTCAGCTGTATTTACAAATGACAAGCATTTGGAATAAGCTTCTGTAGAACGTTAGCATGAATAATTGTAGTGAAATACGTGCTCAGATATTCGATTCTATATTTCATCAGGCTTCTCTCTGCACAATGTTTTCTGTAACAGTAATTTAAATAACTGAATCATTTTTTAAAAGTTGAATCATGTTCATCAGGACAGGGTGGAGAACCCTCACAAGAAAACAGGCTTTCCTTTAATAATTAAACTCCTTAATTTCCAAAAGGCAACAAGGACCCAAGACAAAATCACAGTACTGTGCAAAGCTTTATTTACATGCACTATTCCATCCCAATCTACTACCCAATGCACATTGCTATTCTACCAAACACTCAACTCTTCTGTTGGTAAATAGGTTCAGTATAGCCATTTGTGGTATATAGGGCATGTGAAACATAAAATGGTTCACTTTTCTCATTTGCATTCAACTGCATTTCCTACTGATGCCTTAATAATACCATGTAATCAGGATACATTTTCCAAGCTAATTTAAAATAAATATCCCATTATCAGGACAGCAATGTACAATACTCTTGGTATTATTAGCACAATGGAATTATGTAAACAATGACTACCACCCTAACTCAACATTATTCATAAAAAGATTGCACATTGGTGCTTGAGATGTTGAAGTTGTGTGTATAAAATTGAATTCAACCATGATAAAGCAACTCTTGTGAGCTTGCCAAGTGACAGGGGTCTCTGAATGGCACTACTACTAAACATACAAAATAGTAGGCTCACTGTGGGTCAGCTAATTTGCTTAGCATGTTCAACAAACTAGGTAAAATACAGTCCATGAAAGCAAACTAACTTACACTGATTGTAGCTATAATACTAAAACAGGTCTGCTTCTTGCATGCAAAGTGAAGATCCTTGCTGCATATTGCCATAAGAGCAAAAACAGTGCTCTTATTTACAGAGCACCATGGAGTGTGCAGATATGTACAAAGGCTAAAAGTGTGCCATTGTAGCCCTAAAAGCTTATAAATGGTGGTTTTTCCAAATATACACAAAAAAAAAGTAGTGGCAATTCACGTTCTAATATTCTGTAAGTATTTGTAATGTTTCTTACCGCTAGAATAAATATGCTAAACATTTTAGTGTACACATCACAGAAAGCTAATTTAAAGATGTTCAGTCTTTCACGTGAAGTCAAGATGGAAATGACAGAACGCTTGGTAGGATCAAGTAGTTAATAAAATGCACCCCATGACAGTTTAAGAGAGCATTAAATGCCTTGCACCAGAGAAGGAACAGATTTTTAAACATCACATTTAATAGCTCATTAGCTGGTCTTATTTCACTGTTCTGTAAAAGGAATAATGGATACATCACATGATTCATTTTCTTCCCTTTTTCTGGTTTACCAGATTAATATAAAGGCTGCACAAGACATTCCCATATCAATTCTGAAGACAAAAAATAAAAAGATATTCTCTAGTCTATGGTGTAAACAGGCCAACTAAATGGTCTATTAAATGATTACTAGTTTGGCAGAATTCATGGGTTTTATCAAATGTGAGTACTAGCAATATGAACATCACCTTCTAAACTATGGTTACACAATCTTAACGTAACAGTGAAATACTTGTCTAGGCCTACTGTAGTTCTTTAAGTAGATTAAGGGACTTCATTATATTAACCAAAAAACATCAAAACCTTTCCAACTTCATTAGTTTCTTTAGTTCAGTCTTTCAACCTTATTGTCAAACTACAAAATCAATTTCATGAAATGCATCATATACAAGCCCATGTTCATCACAATTCATTACTTTTGTTGACAAAACCATTAAATCAATCATCAAATCCGTTAGTAAATTTAATTCATCTGACCAATCTGTAGTTGTCAGATTATTATACATGTCCTTTACACAGGACAGTGTTTAAAAGGTTGGGACAGTTTATAAAGCTTTTTTTCTGCCCCATCACTACATTCCATGCGCTGAGCTGATCAGCTTGGTACCCAGCTTTGGGATGAGGTTTGTTTGGTGTTTGACATACTCCCTGAATTCAGATTCGCATTTTGATGGAAAAAAAGATGAGGATCAAAGCTGAACTCCAAGTCATCTGCGTCCATCAGGTCATTCCGCATAATGGTGTCCATGTCACAATCAAGGTTACCGCTGAAATCTTCAAGATCAAGATCGGTGGAGAATCGATCCTGAGTTGATGACTGCACACAGGGCACGATACCATTGAGACCTGACAACAAGGAATCAGATGAGCTAAGCTGCATAGATGTGCTCCTGGATGGAGACTGTTGAGGATGCTGTTTGATCAGGCTTTGGTAGTCTGACTCACCTGTTGACCCCAAAACTCCATTCACTCGCCATCCAGACAGTGAGACCTTCTTGAGTCCAACTTGTCCCCCATGCCCAGCTTGTCCATTGCGACGGGAGCTCTGAGACGAGATGGAGGCACTGGCTTGCGACATCAAGGGGTCAGACTGGGTCAGTAGGACATCACTGTGGTTATGAGGCTCAGAGCTGAGCATATCCTGTAAACTCTGCTTCCCAAAGTGGGAACCACAAGTAAAGGTGGCCTGCTTGTTCTCCTGAATTGTTTGCATGGGGGATTGGCGCAGGCTGGTAACAGATAATGAGCTAAATATGGAGTTGGGAACCCCAAGAGTGCTGGCAGAGCAGCTAAAGGTAAACACGGGGCTTCCTTGTTCACTGGCACCATCATCATCTTGGCCTGGAGACTGTGAAGCTGTTAAACTGATGTTATCAAGCAAGTCATCCATTAGGTTGTCTGAGAGGCCATCATTGAGATTCATAGTACCTGCAAGGTCAGCAAGGCGGGGCAGCTCAGTCAGGCCAGTGGAAGGAGACATGCTGCTGGGACTGGAGTACAACATTGGAGAGAGTGGGGAGTCATCATCAGCAACCTCATCCACCTCCAAGTTGGCCAAGATAGGAGACAATCGGCCACTTATAGTGCTGGCATTGGAATTAGTGCGAGAGCGGAAATCTGTCCATGCATCTAGCTCATCACTGCTGCGGGACGTGGGACTCCCAGTCCATTTGGACAGACTGGAGGAGCTCTCCGAGCTTCCATCCTGAGCTGCCTGGAGGGCAGCTTTCTTTTTAGCCGCACGGCCACGGGCACTCTTAATTAGCTTATTGCTATTGTCCATAGAAACAGCACGCCTTCGGGGTACTTTTCCACCTTTCCCTCCATCTGGGTTGACCATCCACCATGAACTCTTGCCTGTCCCTTCATTTTGCACTCTGACAAACCGACTATGGAGGGATAGGTTGTGTCGTATAGAGTTCTGTTGGGAGAGAGGGGGAGGGGGAAAAAAAAGTTTATCCATGTAT
Organism: Neoarius graeffei; assembly: GCF_027579695.1. NCBI lineage: Eukaryota > Metazoa > Chordata > Actinopteri > Siluriformes > Ariidae > Neoarius > Neoarius graeffei. The sequence continues at coordinate 61,679,834 of NC_083579.1, forward strand.
GAAAAAATAATCTTCAATATAGAGCAACATATACATACATTTTATATCATACACACATTTATTAGTGGGTAAGACTTCTAGCTTAAAAACATGCATAGGGCTTATTCTTGTTCGAATAGTCTACATTAGTTAGGTTAATCAAAGATTATGAGGGCTCTCTATATTAGAAGCTGTTAACTACATAATGCTATTTAGTTGGTCTCTGGCTCTGTAGTTAATGAGCTTGGTCAATTCAACACTTATGTAATGCTTATTTCATCACCAATTTCATCACCAAGGTCAAGTTCATGTATTATTAATGGCCAAATCTGGGACACATGAAACCTGATCAATGCAGCACACTGCAACTCAGCCTTTTCACCACTAAAACGTAAGTGTCGAAGACTATTCAAACTACAAGATATTATATTGTCTTATATTCACACAAGACCATTTGTTATAAAAAGAACTAACCACAAAAATGGGCTGAAGGCTTTATTGCTTCCTTAAGCCATGCAACAGTGACGAATACGTTGCTTTTTTTTCCTCCTATGCTGAATATTGGTTATATACAAAAAAAAAAAAAAAAAAAATTATATATAGTTGTACTCTGCCATTTCATATTTAAGTGTTTTTCGTTTACTGTTAAATGACAATATTCTACACATTAATTTCTAATAAGCAATAAATAACCAAGGTCATTCAAAGGACTACTTTGAAGAAAAAAAAAAGGCATGTGCAAATTAGAGTATTACAGTATGAGATCCTAATTACAAAAGACTAGTCATCATAAACAGCATGGCTAATAATGAGTTTTAATTTCTGTGCTTTCTATGCCCATCCTCCTGAAGCCATGCTCTTGTCCCTGTTCAGAGAGCACTGGAACACTGCCAGTCTACACAAAGCTAGCTGTCAAACACCAAGCTCCTCACATTCTGCTACACACTGACCTACATAGTTTCCAGTCAGCTGCTTGGTTCTTATGCTGAAGCCACAAGCCAATAGGAAGTGGAGGTGGGGACCGAGCAACCAATCAAAATCCTGTATGGAATTAAACACTCGTTTTCTCCCCCTCCCTAACTCCAATGCAGGCAGATGCAAAATCCCTGTGCTACAGGATGATACCTTACCCCACAATGCACGTTCCTCTACAATGACTGTGTAATACTTTTAGAACTACTATTTCCCTTTACTGTTTAGTCATTTTCCCAATAATAAAAGTCACAAGGACCAATTTAAGAAACATTTTTTTCCTCCCGATTTAAATTTGCTAGGACACTTCTCATCTCATTATCTCTAGCCGCTTTATCCTGTGCAAGCTGGAACCTATCCTAGCTGACTACGGGCGAAAGGCGGGGTACACCCTGGACAAGTCGCCAGGTCATCACAGGGCTGACACAGACACAGACAACCATTCACACTCACATTCACACCTACGGTCAATTTAGAGTCACCAGTTAACCTAACCTGCATGCCTTTCGACTGTAGGGGAAACCGAAGCACCCGGAGGAAACCCACGCGGACACGGGGAGAACATGCAAACTCCGCACAGAAAGGCCCTCGCCGGCCACAGGGCTCGAACCTTCTTGCTGTGAGGCGACAGCGCTGACCACTACACCACCGTGCCGCCCCGCTAGGACACTTAATTTTCCTAATATTTATGAGCACTACTTAAAAATGGTTTTGTCCTTGAAAATTATTCTAACAAAAATTATACACCTTCTATAGTTGTGCATTTGCTCATCTACAGCACACAAACTACAGAATATTTAAACGTGGGATGTTGCAACAATGTTTCATGGTCATTTTACATTATTTTACCACCTTCTTGATGTGTATATTGTGGCATTAAAAAAAAAAAAAAAAGTCTTCTATCAGAGTTGACCTAGGTCAGAATAAGACAAAATATAAGGAAAATCCTCATTATTTTATAATGACAGTTTGCATTTGGGTCTTTGATACCCCAAACACTCTTTGTCGTCATGCGGTTTACCAAAACCAAAAACTAAGCAAGTATTCACCTGTCTTCATATACAACTTCTGTTTCCTTTTCCCTGCAGGTTCATTGATTTCAAAGGATTTGCATTAATACTGAAATCCAGTCTTGGCATTGGGCTTCATTTCACCCAGCAGAAAACTGCTTTTTTCAAGACAAAGCTAATCCCTGAAGCCAAACAAAAAAAGAAAGTACCAAGTACAGTACAAAACTGTTGTTCAATCATGTATACAACAGGAAAAGAGACACCTACCAAAAGCTTTAACTGGAAGTGCAATAGCCATAGCCAATATTGTTGGAACATGTGCATGTCATCAGGGGACATTATCATATTTGACTTGTATTGTCTGTTCAGTGACAAAAACTATACTGATTCTGATTATAACAATAATCATTTTTGCAACTGAATCAACTTCTGATTAACACATATGAGGGAGAGATAAATCAAAAAGACAGGGGTTTGAGTATTTGGTTGATAAACATAGAATTTTTTTTCCCCAGAAAAAAATTAAAGGCCAAAGCTGCAGTCGTCCTGTTGATACATGCTTCATCCTGCAGATCATCCCCCCCCAAACAACTGGCTACATTTACTGATGACGCTGTCCTTACTGTTCTTGAAAAACCACATTTCTGCAGCTTTCCTTTATAAGCTTAACTCCCCCTTATGCTGGTGAGAGATACTGGTCCCACTGGTCTGATCAAAATGAAATGTAGGCTGAGGAGGGTTTATCATTTGCAACCTTGCTCCATTTATCTCTGGTTACTAGAACACCCTTTGGCGGATCCCTGACATCACCCATTTAATCACTAAACCCCACAAACGTATTACTCATGTGTGTATGCCCTTTGCCAACCTGATCCTTTAAAATGTTTATTCTCTTGACTTAGGTGCCAGGCCTACTGCCTGACATCATAATAATAGATCTAATGTGCAGTTCACCTACCTTCCAGCCTGCAGAGCTGTTGCTGTCACCTTTGTCCTTGAAGTATGGCACAGATCTGACCATCCAATCATAGATCTGAGCCAACGTCAGCCTTTTCTCTGGGGAGCTCTCGATGGCCTGGGTGATTAAATCAGCATAGGAGTAATTTCCCCATGCATTTCTGCGTGCGGATGATTTTCTGGGCTGCTGGAGTGTGACAGTAGTAACGCCCGAGTCAGGCGCTGCAGCGGCCAGCGCTTGGGAGGTTCTGCTGGGAGAACGAGAAAAATCACTGTCCTTGTCATTACAAGTTGTGTTTAATGCTGGACCAGGAGGATCACAACTGTGGCTCTGTTTAGCTCGTGTGGAGCTCGTTTGCTCTCCTGTTTGCTTGTTGGTGTTGTCCACACGGCGATCAGGGCTGCTCTCGTCGTCCTCCTCCTCGGGAATAATGTCCGCCTCGCCCGGCTCAGGCTGCTTCCCAGTGTTACACTCCGGCCGTGGCAGAGGCCATGTGCAGGACCTCGGCCTTTTCTGAGGCTCGAAGTCCGGATCTATGTCAACGTCTCCTGCAAGAGGTTTCTTCTCCTCGGCACTAGCCTGTGCCATGTTTCCCCCCGATGAACACTTTGTGCGCTTATGGTCTTCCACACAGTTCCGCCGCGGTCCGAGTCCCGCATTCCATCAATGGACGGATCTCTGAGCGAGTATTTCTGTGCAGGACGGCTCCAAGTTGACGTTTGGCTCTTGTGGCAAACCAAAACTAATGCAAGACGTGCTCATTTTCAAACAGCGGACAGACCATGAATGCAAAGTTGCACTTGGATGCGTTAGCTGTATTTTAGTTTTGCACCAGTGGCTATAAAGCTTCTCTTCAGCCCTCAGACTAATCTAATCTCCACGTGTCCTGTTGATGAGACCTAGTGCAATTTGCATTTCATTCTGTACAAATCCACGTTAAAAAGCGCTGAACAGTCACACAAGGGAGCAGCCAGATCACAGCAAGCAGCCGATAGCGAATTACACAAGGATAACGTTTTCATTCACGTTAGCTGCTACAATTCAGAAGTCACATTGCAGAGAGCCCAAGCAAGCCATTATATTGGTAACGTAATCTCCAAGCACAGCTGCTATCTTGACAATATTTCAAGCCTTTCCGCTATCCAGGCAGAATGAAAAGAAACCCGCTTCCCTCGAGCGCCCTAAAGCGGGGGCGAATTAACTGCCGTGCAACGTTTCAAACCTTGATCAAGCCATAATCACCTCTAACGTCCACATGCAGAGAAAAAACAACAACGAACGCGTTCTTGACAGATCCTTCCCCAAATGTATCTCCATTCCGAGCAGAATGAAACCCTGCGATCCACCTAGAGACACTCCGTTAAAGCGCTGCGCAGAGCAGAACCTCTGCAGCAACAAGAGGGAACCATGGCACAAGCCCCGCCCCCTGAGACCCACGATTGGATTCACCTCTTAAAGGAGCCGTGTCTGGACAACTCGAGTGGGATTTCTTAATGCCGTCTTTCCATTTAAACATTTAGTTGTAGCTTGATATGTAGCGCACAGTAATCTCTATATTTTCACGCCAGCATCAAACTATAGTCAATTTGATAGTGTAACTTATAATCAGAAAATGCCGCCAACATTAAAATATACGACAATTTTTAGGGCGCAGAAGTGAAGCACGCATGCGCAGAACCTTTGTTCTTGCTAGTCTGGATCAAAGGTTGAGAGAGTTTCTAGTAGTCCGGATACCTGGCCTTGCTTTTCGTGGCAGAGCCAAAACCTTTCACACCCCGCCCTCAAGCGAACTCTACTGACGTCACTGTTATCTGATTGGCTCAAACACGTGTTGTCAAGCAGGACACCAATTTGTTGCTTGGAAAAAGGAGCAGGCGCCATTTTTAAAAAAAAACCAAACAAGCAAAAAAAAAAAAAAAAAACTAGTCGTAATTAAGCAATATTAGATGAGAAGGAGTGCTGATGTACTTCAGTATCAAGGCCTCGTGCCTACGACTGAATCACAGCTGTGCTGATATTCAGTATAAAATCACGAGCTCGAGTGTGGTGTTACTTTTATACAACAGTTCTATAAACAAGAAATTAACATGAAGCAAGTGATGTTTTGGACACAGTATGGACAAATGTTTATTTTTGCTCCACGAGCGAACACAGGTCCCAAAGAAACCACACTCACTTTATAGCAGGTTGACTAGCTAGCTCACATTGATTTGTACATTCCTGTTAAAGGTGTTTCGGGTAAAATTGGTAACCCTTCTTCTTTTTCAACTTTATCTGATGAGCTTTCATATTTTAAGACAAAAGTTATATTCCCGAAAAATACTATTTGCCACACCTGCTGATGATGTCACCAACACTGCCATGGTAACCGGTTAGAACCAGGAAGTGGAGTTTTATGTGACAAGCAGGGTGATGCACAAATCCGCGTGCTGTTGTCGCCAAATATCAGCACTCTCAGAAGGGTGCTCGACCATTGTATTATAAGAGTTATAAAACATCTGTAATTTAGCTTTTGCCTTTCCAGAAATAAAATTAAATTACATTTGTATTCCAGTGAATTAGCTATAGGTAACAAACTTTTGTATTAGTGACAAACATGATTTAGGTTTTGGCAGCATTCATGTATTCATAAAATCTTATAATAAAGCATCAATTTTTACTGTCTAGTTTACCTACAAGTGTACACAAAGAATGATAGGTTTTACTCTCAGGGCTTTTTAATATATCTGCAACTATTTCTTTAAGGAAAACTCAGGGATTTTTAAGGACTGAGTTGTGACATGGTATAAATTAGCACAGGGTTAAACTGATGTTAAGATTTGGCCTTATTAAAGAAGGCTGGCATCAAATCAGGACACCTTGAGATTTTCTGCGATAATGTAACAGTGATAAAACTGAAAGGTCAAAAGGGCTTTGCTTACACTGGGAGAGTTACTATTTAGAAGACCTTTCTGGGTTTTCTTTCCAAGCTGATCTCATAACCATGCCTCAGATATAATAACTAATCATTTCTGTACACCACCTGCAATTGCAGAGATCTTAAACTACAACTAAAACTATTGTATACATTTTCTTTAGGTCCCAGTTGAAAAAAATTGCTCATGGTTAAGGTAATTCCATAAAAACAATCAATTAACCTGCTGTATAATTTATTTGGAAAGCTTTTAACCAAAACAAATAAATAAAAACAAAACATACAATCTCCCATTGTCCAGAAAAAAAAAATCTTTCTGCTTTACTGACTTCATAAATAAACCTGTTCCTGTTCAAATGCAGTCATAATGAATCATTTACATATCAAACACCTTTTCAAACTCTTGGTAAGCAGAAGTAACCTCTCATCAGGACATACATCATCTAACCATTGTTTTCCAACCCACTCAGTATGACTTCGCCAAACAAAAACCGTGATACTGGACATGAAATTTGTGCGCAGTGAGTTTGCTTACTTACAATGTGCAGACAGCCAATTCCATGCTCCTACACTTACTGTTGTATTACATTCATCGTCAGTGATGCACAAAGCTAATCAAATTTTCACTTGATTCAAAATTAAAAAACAGGCCACAGGTAAATGTAGTGCTCTGCTTTTTACTTAAGTAAAAAGCAAAGAATTTCAATTAAAACATGAAGTCAAGAATTTCTCGATATGGACTTTGGGGCAAGCTTTATATCTTTGAGACTTCATTTTTATGTACTTGAATAAAATTGATTATTGTATTCATATAAATTGGACTGGATATTGTAAATATTTGTTAAATAAAATAAAAGCCAAGTAGTAAACATTTGAGTTACGATATTGATAACCAAAAGATCTCAAAGAAAATGCAAGCACTATTGCCATTGAATATCAGTTACATATTCTGGTACAGCCACTGAAATAATAAGTTACAGTAATAAAACAATTAACTTCTTTACAGTTTGGTGAAAGTGTAGGTGGGATGCATGCTGCATGTTGTATGAATTTTGCTGATTCGGCAAGTCTATTTCTCCTGAAGTGTCCTTTGTACATTTGATGGAGGTTAAAACTGCATCCAAAAAAACTGAATGCATTTCATTAGCAGACTAAAATTACAGGTCTTGTTATCCTGCAGAAATATAGAATAAAGTGCAGCAGAGTAAAATACCGTACAGTTTTGAATAAAATATTGTTCATAGAGACGATCCAATGTCCTCCCAAAACAGAGAACTATGGATTTCTGCAAGGTGGCATAGAACCACTGTAGCTGAAGTTGATATTGACATGTGCTATGAAGAGCTCCGGTCCCCTTCCACCCAGTACTCCTCTGTCTGCATCTCTGTGAGGCGCGAGACTGTACGCTGGAAGGCAAACACCTCTTCCTCACCAGTGAAGATTGACAGTGAATTGGCAGCATCCTGTCGTGTACAAAAACCCAATTATACAACACAAAGGAGCAGGGGATGAAATATCTTTAAGGAAAACAGCTCACTCATGCCCACATTTTCCATCCTTTACTGCTGTTGCAGGTAGCCATAATTTCAGTTCTTTGTGGTGTTTATAAGCTGAAAAAAAAAAAAATCTCTTACCCTTTTTAAGCCCAAGTCATCTATTAAAATGTTCCTCTCATCATCATGGTATCCTTCATTCACAAATAGTTCCTCCAAAGGCGCTTCAGCTTGCAACACCACTCGTACCTGTAAAACCATTGAATTAATCTGTATAAAGTCTGGTTAAGATTTCATTTAGAGAAATAAGGCAGGGACAAATGATTTGTTTGTTTACCTTGTGGTCATAGAATGTATCAATGAGAGTGATAAAGCGCCTGGCCTGGGTTTTCTTATTTAAAGTGAGTAAAGGAACATTGCGAATGAACACTGTGTCAAACACTGTTGAGATTTCTAAGTAGTCACTGGCTCCTACAGGCTAAAAATCAAAAACAAACTAGTTTAGTACTTTTCCTTCATGGTCAATTAGCAGATTATTAACAAAAACAGCAAGGTCACCCTATCACACAGCTCCTCGAATGTGCAGTCTGCAATGGTCCCACAGGCTTTGTTCAGCGTCACCGTCCTGCCATGTACCGTCAGAGATCTGGGACGGGTTACTAGAGAAGAAAAGCTTGTAAATAAACAAAACACAGACACACCCACCAGTCAGTCATAACTTTAAAGCCACCTGTCTAATATTGTGCAGGTTCCCCTTGTGCTGCCAAAACAGCTCAGACCCATCAAGATCTTTGAAGGTGTCCTGTGGTATCTGGCACTAAGACATTAGCAGCAGATCCTTTAAGTCCTGTAAGTTGTAAAGTGGGGCTTCAACGGATTGTACAGTACTCGTTTGTCCAGCACATCCCACAGATGCTCAATCGGATTTAGATCCGGGAAACTTGGAGGCTAATCAACACCTTGAACTCTCATGTTCCTTAAACCATTCCTGAACAAATTTTACAGGTTGGCAGGGTGCATTATCCTGCTGAGAGGCCACTGCCTTTAGAGAACAGCACTGCCATGAAGGGATGTACTTGGTCTGCAACATTGTTTAGGTACTGTAGGTTGTACATGTCAAAGTAACAGCCACATGAATGCCAGGACCCAAGGTTTCCCAGCAGAACGTTGCCCAGAACATCACACTGACTCCACCAGCTTCAAGTCAATTATTTGTATAGCACTTAATAATACACACTTTTGCAAAGGAGTTTTACAGAAATATATAAATTCCAGATATAAAATTTTAAACGGATGAATTTATAAATTTCCAGCTTGCTTTCTTCCTGGAATCATCTCTTCCCAACACACACATGTAGCTGGCTGTCCACATGATAGAAAACATGATTCATCAGACCAGGCCACCTTCATCCATTGCTCCATAGTCCAGTTCTGATGCTAACAAGCTTGTAAGTGCTTTCTATGGTGGACAGGGTTCAGCAGGGGCACTTTGCAGCTACACAGCCCCATATGCAGCAAACAAAATGCACTGTGTGTTCTGACACCCTTTGCTTCCCATGCACATCAATGAACCTTGACCACTCATGACTGTCATCAGCTGTCCTTCCTGGGACCACTTTTGATAGGTACTAACCACTGCATACCAGAAACACCCCATAAGATGTGCCATTTTGGAGATGCTCAGATCCAGTCATCTAGACATCATAATTTGGCCCTTGTCAAAGTTGCTAAGATCCTTACCCTTGCCCATTTTTCCTGCTTCCAAAACATCAACTTCAAAAACTGACTGTTCACTTGCTGCTTAATATATCCTACACCTTGACAGGTGCCACTGTAACAATATAAAAAGGTTATTCAGTTCACCTGTCAGCGGTTTTAATGTTATGACTGATTGATGTTTACTGTAATTTTGAATTCCAACATTATGTAAAAACATATTATTCCAACTACTAATTAACACTGAAGAATGAAGCTGACAGACCTTATTGCTATTTGACAAATATAAGCAGATGTTCCATAGAGTTTGGGGGGGGGAGCGCACTTATGACTCACCCTTGTATTATCCCTAGTGGTCAAAATGGGAACTGCAACATGCATTAACACCCAATTGGGTATGAACCAGGCTGGCTCATGTTTGTTCTATGAACATCATGAATGATTTGTTTATCAGTAGGCGAGAAGCAGTGGATATGACAGTTAACGATATTGTCTGTTCTGTGTTCATCTCTGTTCCATCAAAGAGACTTACCAGAGTGATTTTTTTTAAACAAATTCAAATTTGAATGGGTAAAGTTACTGAAATGAAATCTTAAAGTTTTATTTACACTGTTAATTAGTTAATAGCTAGCTTGCTATGTTGTTAATGTACTTAGTCATTCGCAAGCAAGGATGAGGTGAAGTTCACCACTTTGCTCTTGGACTGTTGTGCCATTTGTCCATGCAGTTTTTCACAATGTTTCTCAACATACAATTGCAAGGAATTTAGGGATTTCACCATCAACAATGAATATCACCAAAAGATTCAGAGAATCCCTGCATGTAAGGGGCAAGGCCAAAAACCAACACTAAACACCTTTGACCTTCGATCCCTCAGGCAGCACTGCATTAAAAGCTGACATGACTGTATAAAGGACATTACTATACGGGCTTGGGAACACTTTGGAAAAATGTTGCCAGTAAACGATTTGTCGCTGCATCTACAAATGCAAAGCAAAAGCCAGATCAACATCCAGAAACACCATCGAATCCTCTGGATCAGAGCTCATCTGAGATGGACTAATGGTACGGCAGCTGCACATCCTCAGAGAAGGCGGTGGTCCACAGGGTCGTTAGGGCAGCAGAGAAAACAATAGGCTGCCCCCTCCCCACCCTGGAACAGATTTACACCTCCAGATGCCACAGGAAAGCAATGGACATTTCAAAAGACTCTTCACACTCCAGTCATTGTCTCTTCCAGCTTTTGCCATCAGGCAAGAGATACAGAGCAATGAAAACCAGGACAAACTGCCTATAAAATATATACATCACGTGTGTATATTTTCTTATCAGTGTAATCTGTGTACATACAGAACCAAAACAATTGTTTATACTATTTTCAGTGCAATCCATGTACATATAGAACCATACAATAGATTTCTGTTTATACCATTTTACCAGTGCAACTCTGTCTACTTTACTATTTATTTTTATACTTTATTTGTTCTCCCCTTTTTTTTTTTTCTTTCTATAACTCATGAGTCAACAGCACCTTCAATTTCGTTGTACCTTTGGAAAAGTGGCAATGACAATAAAGACTTTATCTTATCTTAATGCAAAGTGGAAGTGTGCGCTGTGGTCTGAAGAGTCCACATTTTGAATTGCTTTTAGAAATCATGGACTGTGTCCTGCAGGCTAAAGAGGAAAAGGACCATCCAGATTGTTACCAGCACAAAGTTCGAAAGCTAGCATCTGTGATGGTATGGGAGCGTGTTCATGCCCATGGCATGGGTAACTTGCACATCTGTGAAGGCAGTATTAATTCTGAAGGTTACATACAGCCTTTGGTGCAACATATGCTGCCATCCAGACAACATCTTTTTTCAGGGACTTCCCTGCTTAATACCAGCAAGACAATGCCAAGCCACATTCTGCATGTTACAACAACGTGGCTTCATAGTAAGAGTGTGCAGGTGCTAAACTGACCTGCCTGTCTTCCACTGAAAACATGTGACGCATTATAAAGCGCAAAACACAGCAGCGAAGACCCCTAACTATTAAGCAACTTAAGTTGTACATCAAGCAAGAAGGGAAAATAATTTCACATTCAAAACTTTATCGAGTGTCTTTAGTTCCCAAATGCTTACGGAGTGTTGTTAAAAGAAAAGGTGATGTAACACAGTGGTAAACATGCCCCTGACCCAACTTTTTTTGGAACATGTTGCAGGCATCAAATTCAGAATGAGTGTATATATACAAAAAACAAAAACAAACAAACAAACAACTATCAGTTTGGACATTAAATATCTTGTCTTTGTATTGTATTCAGTTGAATATAGGTCAAAAAGAATTTGCAAGTCATTGAATTCTGGTTTTATTTACGTTTTACACAGCATCCCAACTTTTTTTGGAATCAGCATTGTGGTTTGACTTTTTGTTAAGATATTCACTTGCGCTAGGGGCAATCAGACTCAACTACATGTTTGTCTTCTCATTGAAAATTGGTGTACACAATATTTTCAGGGCGGCACAGTGGTGTAGTGGTTAGCGCTGTCGCCTCACAGCAAGAAGGCGTGGGTTTGAGCCCCGTGGCCGGCGAGGGCCTTTCTGTGTGGAGTTTGCATGTTCTCCCCGTGTCTGCGTGGGTTTCCTCCGGGTGCTCCGGTTTCCCCCACAGTCCAAAGACATGCAGGTTAGGTTAACTGGTGACTCTAAATTGACCGTAGGTGTGAGTGTGAATGGTTGTCTGTCTATGTGTCAGCCCTGTGATGACCTGGCGACTTGTCCAGGGTGTACCCCGCCTTTCGCCCGTAGTCAGCTGGGATAGGCTCCAGCTTGCCTGCGACCCTGTAGAACAGGATAAAGCTGCTAGAGATAATGAGATGAGACAATATTTTCATTCAAGTCTTCTCAACGACCTTTTACAGGGTTACTCTAAATTAAAACATCTTAGCTTGTAGCCTATAACCTCAGTCAGCTTTTTTGAGGCTATATTATTTAGCATCATCCTGCCCCACCAAAAAGTAAGGTCATATGAATATAATGAGATCCATGGTGATAATTTGTGCTACAATACACTTTGAGATCTTCTCTCTCACATATCACAATATCATTTTATAGCCTTTTCAATCCAGTTTTGTAATAATTACAAATTTAGATTGGAAGCAGCTGTCGTCAGCAGTTTGTACTGAATTTTGATAAATTGATTTTTTATTACATTTATTATATTTTCAGTGTTACATTAATTATTTATGTAGACATTAAATAAGTCACCTTTAACAGTGTTAACAGAATATTGTTGGCAAGCCTAGTGTGAAATGTACAGTCAAAATGTCTTCAAGTATTGCGATATGCCATTCTAGTCATATCACCCACCTCTAATTTAGACATCGTAAATATCACTTCAATTGATTTTCCAAACCAAGAAATGTATGATACTCTTTTATTAAAAAAAAAAAAAAAAAAAAAAAAACTACACACAAATCCATATCAGAAACTTACTGTCATTCTGCTTGAATGCCATTTCATCAAAGAGTTCATTCAGGGTTGCATCTACATTGTCTTCACTGGAGCTAAGTAACAAGAAACACATTGTTTAGCATTTGGGGGGGAAAAAAAATGTTGCATGTGAAAAGTATATTGATTTGGTCTGCTGAAGAAATATTCCTAAATTGCTGAAAATTGATTAACTGAATTTTATGTCAGCTCATCAGTTGTAAATAGCTTTAGGCCTAAATTAAACAGATTGATTTTAGAGCTGTTGGTTGGTTCTTACAGGTAGAATAGCTTTCCAGCTGCAGGTCGATTTCTTTTGCGGTAATCTATTCCAGAGTCAAGACGAAGTATTTTACAATACTCCTATTGGGGGGAAAAAAAAAAAAAAAAAAAGACATAAAACATTCCCTAAAATATTACATTGCCCAAGAGACCTATAGCTAATGCTATTCAAATCTTCACTTAAATCAACCCAGGAACAGTCTAATGTATTAAAAAGTGCACCAATAAAGTGTCTCAAATTTGGCTGCTTCTGGTCTTACAAAGCTGACTAAATTAGCCTGCCAACTAGTAAGTACATTAGAACCAGGATCTTAACATCCATGAAACAGGCCAAATTTGTTACTAGAACTTAAAAAAAAAAAAGTTACTGGGTACACACTTACTTTAAGCACAGCAATGAATGGCACAAAGTTCACTCTCTGTAATCCATTCTTGTACAAATCTGTAAAACAGGACTTTGTACTCAGTACAACTTAAAATCTTGTCAGTTTTTTTTTTGATGTGAGAGCAGTGGCTATTGCTACGTTATTTCTACAAAGCCGATTAACACACCTGCATGTAAGGCCAAATTCTGAAGTCTTTGTATAGGCATACATTTTTAGTCTTTGTTCCTGGGTTTGCTTCTTACCATCTGGAGGTCTGTTTGATGTGGCTACAACTACAACACCATGGAGAAAGAGGTTTTCAAAGAGCTGCTTGAGAATCATGGCATCTGCAATGTCTGTGACCTATTTGACGCAGAAAGTCAATCAAGCTTGCTATATAGCATTACAGAACAGGAAAGCTACAACATGTTATTTGTACAAATCTTACAGTTGCCATTATGTACGAGTAAGATAGCTTGCAGAGATCAGTAAATCTGATGGACTTTTGTTTACCTGAAATTCATCAAAGCATAGCAGGGAGGCTTCTTCGCTGATTTCCTCTGCAACTGGTGCAATAGGATCATAGACCTTTGCCATTTTCCCTGCTTTTCTCTTGGGCATGCTCTGTTTAAGCCGATGGATTCCTACAAAATGAAAACTAACATTCAAAAACTGAACTAGTACGATTCAACATGTAATACCAAAAACAGAACCATTTCCATTATCACTGAAAGAAATTGGAAATAAAGTCTGTATATTCTGAGCACACTGACTTTTTGATGGAGCTACACTTACTTCTGTGCACATCTAACATAAATCCATGGAAGTGGACCCTCTTTTTCTTTGTGATCTCTACATGATCATAAAACATGTCCATCACCATGGTTTTCCCAGTACCTGCAATACAAACATTCAGTGGTTATTATTAAAGAACATGATTCCTGAATTACAAAGATCCTGACTTAGTACAGAACAGTAGAAAGACTACATAGTACAAAAGTAGATTGTAGTACTAAAAATCTGCTGCAGCTTGTTAGAGCAGTTCACAACATACCTACATCACCATAGATGTAGCAACCTTTTGGTGGCCTTTGTCTGGAGAATAACTAAACAAAAACAAACATATTACAATGTGATCAATCAAATATGTCAAAGGATTGGGAGGTTATGGGAGTATTGGGGTCCACAAAGCAGGCTCATAAAATCCAGAATTATTTGAAACAGAGTGGCTTAAATTAGCTAGACATTTCACTTCAGGCTCCTTGTGTTCCACTAACAAAAGCTCAATATTTTCACAAATTCAAGCAAAGCTGAAGCAATCGAGACTCCTGAGCATTCACACAATTTCAGCAGCCCTGGCAACCAACAATAACTAGTTTGAAAAGTAGTCTGTAGTTTTACTTGCCAGCGTTCTGCCTTGTTTTATAGCCAGCACAATTCACTATGGTTTACAGTAGCCAGAATAGGCTTACACATAAAAAGCAACAAATCAAGACATTTGCTTACTCTTGAAAGAAAAGATGCAGTTTCGTTGCTATAGCCTCTGAGGTTCTTCTGCATCAGATCTAGATCCTGCAGAACAGCTCTTTGCTGTTGATCTTCTTGTAGTATTCCACGCTGAATGAGACTGTTGTAGTGTTCGAGAGGTCTGCTGAAGTTGCTGCTTGGAGTGCTTGTTGCAATGGAGTTTTCAATGGAGTGAGACAGTACATTTGATGCAAATCCTGGGGTTGAGAAAAGTGTCAGTTTTGAAGCTATTTAACAATTTAATTAAAAATAGATCTAACTAAGGGCGGCACGGTGGCGTAGTGGTTAGCGCTGTCGCCTCACAGCAAGAAGGTCCTGGGTTCGAGCCCCATGGCCGGCGAGGGCCTTTCTGTGCGGAGTTTGCATGTTCTCCCCGTGTCCGCGTGGGTTTCCTCCAGGTGCTCCGGATTCCCCCACAGTCCAAAGACATGCAGGTTAGGTTAACTGGTGACTCTAAATTGACCGTAGGTGTGAATGGTTGTCTGTGTCTATGTGTCAGCCCTGTGATGACCTGGCAACTTGTCCAGGGTGTACTCCCCCTTTCGCCCGTAGTCAGCTGGGATAGGCTCCAGCTTGCCTGCGATCCTGTAGAAGGATAAAGCGGCTAGAGATAATGAGATGAGATGAGATCTAACTAATCAACAATCAGGCCTTGGTCCCTTTAAAATGTCTGTCTGTACAGCCTTCTCAATGCAAATTGGTTATTACATTCTCAATGAAAACTATCATTTGTCTACATGAGGTACAGAAATAAATGTTCACAAGCAAATTAAACTAGGTCTTTTGTCAGTTATGTCTTTTGATATTTGGAATTGAAATGGATTTTTAAAAAAAAACATGGATGACGGTAGGACAATTTTTCCTAAATCCTGCTCCTGGAGTACTTTTGGAACACGCCTTTTAGTCAAACTCCCTATTTACCTTACACTACAGCAGATCGTACAGGGTGGAGAAGCCATGGTATGCCATATGGAGTGCTTCCCCTGCTTCCCATACACAGCTAACTTAATTAACTAAACATTTATTGGATTACAGAGTAGTATCGGAGTACAGGTAGAAGCAAAAAGTCTAGGACGACGAGAACCCATGACGTAGATATGAAAACACAGGAAGATATGCGGTCGATTCTAAATACACTACATAAATTACAATCAGCTGGCTAGCTAGTAAGCTAACTAGGAAGTTACTGTGCCTTTCTTATGGCTTTCATGCAATGTACAGCAACTGAGTTACAATAACTCACCTTGTTTAGTGCCGTTATTGAAGCATGAACATACTGAGAACCGTGTTAGGAGCTTTTTCTTTAAAATAAAGCGAACACTAAAAGCCACCAAGGACGCTTTGCCGGCTGCCATTTTGGCATTGGCATTCAAAATAGAAAAACTTTATTCATAATGAACAAACACGTGACACGTACTATCTTGGGCGTGGCTTCTGACATACGCACAAAGTATGTGTGAGATATACAGATTACATGTTGATATGCAATAGTATGTTTTATTTTAATGGTAGAACACAATATGTTCAAGATGTCACGACAAACGGTGGGTCTGTTGCCATGACAACAGTGATGCCTGAAGGCGCTGTCAAGCATCCCCACTCCAGCAGCCCCCAACTCTCTTTCTCTCTCTCACTCACACACTTGCAATATTATCGTGATATACGAGTTGTTTGAAGATTCAACATCACAGAGAAGCCACATTTGCGCCAAGGACGTCTCTTAAGACATCTCTCGCTAGGATCACGTAGACAGTGTGCTTACTTATTCCATGTGGGGGTAAGAGGATGCATGCTGGTTTGTTCTTTTTTTTTTTTACACCACTAGCCATTGCACCTTTTCTCTATCAGACCAGCTCTCTATTGAGCAACTGTAGGCCTTAACTTTTGTGACACTCCAGATATCTGTCTTCATCCTGCCTCTTCGTGAACATGTATCAGGTAACTGATCTTTCACAGGAGTCTGGGGCGGTGGCTGCTTAATGCAGAATCATGCTGAAATCTCTGAGCCAGATGGTAATTCATCTGTGTCTGTGTAGCCATGGCAAAGGAGTTGCCCCCACCCAACTGCTGAATACATTAATCTAATGAGATGTCTGCAGTCTGTGTGTTATGCTGCAGGGTAATTCAAGTATCCTACAGACAGAGAAAAGTAAGAGGAAATGCACATGGAAGAGAAACTCCTATATAGCCAAATATGGTCTTAGACAACTTAATAATAAAACATTACTGTATCTAGGAGGTAAGGGTAAAGAAAGACAGCATACAAATGAACAAGGACTCCTAGGGCTTAGTGGAAAAAAATGTGATGTCATTGTGGTTAGTTATTTTGCATTTTGTAAATGTACAATTAACTAATTAATTAATAATGTCTTCTTCTTTTCTTGTATTAAATGTCCTGCATATCCATTTTCTAAGTACACTTGTTTGATTATTCCTAAATAAAGTCACAGATGTTTATCAAAAGACCTGAAACCTGTATTATTTTTGAAAGCATGCTGTCTGTTTTTAAAAAAAATGGAAGAAGAAAAAATAATAAATTTGAACATTGTCTTCTGTCTTTCCTATATAGTTCAGTGAGTGTTCTTGTGGCTTTAGTACTGCGTTAGTACAGTCTAGTTCCTATCTAGAGTGTTTATACTGTTTATATTGTTGTTTGTTTTTTTTTTCAATTATTCTATTTTTATTTATTGCATTGCCTGTTTGCACCATGGGTCAGAGAGGACTGAAATTTCATCTGTGCTGTATGTCGAGCATGTGTAGCATATTTGACAGTAAAGTTGATTTGACTTTTGACTTTGACTTGACTTTGACAGTTCATGATTTGCTGATTTACACATAAGGTGGAAAGACCAAGAGCCTGAAATTAATACACTTGAACGCTGCGTCTCCATCTGAGAACCGTATGCCACATCTCTTATTGAAGATGCATCTGATTTTCTCTTTAAAAAGTCACTCATTAAGTTGCTCTTTAACACACACGTGTGTGTGTGTGTGTGTGTGTGTGTGTGTGTGTGTGTGTGTGTGTGTGTGTGATCACGTGTATATCTAATTTTATGGCTTGCATACAGCATATTATACAGTATATGCAGTATATGTCAGGGCAACAAGCATAAATTACATTAATGATGCAACTTCACTACCTTACATTGAAATTTGTTAAGCTTGAGCCACCACTGTCCCTGATAATGAAAGATCATTAAACTACAGCTAATGAAATTAAGAACAGTCAAATTGTTGATCAAAATGCTGTGCTGTATTAGCCACTCAGTAATCAGAATTTAAAAGAAGTACATGGTTTAATAATTGTATTAATACTGCTTTTTGTGTTCACACATAATGGATTATAATTTGGCGTCAATATCCACTGCAAATTCCAGCTAAAAAAAATAAAGTGCATTTCTGTGTAGTCAGTACAGTTCTTTTTTCTTTTTTTTAATAAAGTGTGGTTCTATCTGTCTCTCTGTGACCATTTAATTTGCCGTTCACCAGTGGGTAATGTGGTTTAGACATCCCCATTATGGCTATTCTGTGCTTCTGCCTCATTAATTAATTCTATCAATCTACATCCTCCTGTGGGTATTTCTCATGCTACAAGTTATCCAGCAACACATTTCCCAGTGTCCATAGTGAGAAGGTCACTGCTTTAGTGTTTTCTTAGTCTAATGGTTTGAAAATGAACTTCTCAGATATAATGTTACAAACATGAGGAAAAATATTGACTATAATTACTGAATATGTAGTCATTTTATTGTAAGAATTTTTAATCTTATCTAGGATTTAGGCCAGTGAGGGTTTTATCTCAGTTTTTTAGATGTAGTTGCAAAGGATTATGATTAATCAAGATTAGTCAGGATAATATTTACTAATTGATTGTAAGTTTCTTAATTACCTTTCATTTTAATTTTGTAAACTATCTTTTAGTTTGCGGCACAGTGGTGTAGTGGTTAGCGCTGTCGCCTCACAGCAAGAAGGTCCGGGTTTGAGCCCCGTGGCCGACGAGGGCCTTTCTGTGCGGAGTTTGCATGTTCTCCCCGTGTCCACGTGGGTTTCCTCTGGGTGCTCCGGTTTCCCCCACAGTCCAAAGACATGCAGGTTAGGCTAATTGGTGACTCTAAATTGACCGTAGGTGTGAGTGTGAATGGTTGTCTGTGTCTATGTGTCAGCCCTGCGATGACCTGGCGACTTGTCCAGGGTGTACCCCGCCTTTCGCCCGTAGTCAGCTGGGATAGGCTCCAGCTTGCCTGTGACCCTGTAGAACAGGATAAAGTGGCTAGAGAGATAATGAGATGAGATCTTTTAGTTTTAACTCAGGTGGCATGACTGATATGATGACATGATCATGCAAGACCCGAAGCTGCAGTAACTGTGACCTAGACTAATGATTTATTCAAAATCTGATGAATATTTTCATTGCTGGCCTGATTTGGACTCACTTTTCCTCTTAGGGGGAAATATTACTGCAAATCTGTACAAACTTACTCTGACTGGTGACTTTTATGCTGTAATTGACACATTTCTATGCTGATGGGACTGGTCTGTATTAGTCTATATCATGGATGTCCCCATCAACTGAACATGCAGGCTCACTGAATGGAGGAGTATGAAAATTATGTAAATCATGTGTTATGGCCTTCAGAGTTACCAGATTTTAACACAGTTGAAAACCTATGTGAGATTTTGAATTATTATGTTAGACAGTCCTCTCCGTCATCATCATCATCATCATCATCATCATCATTAAAACACCAACTAAGGAAATATATTTTGGAAGAATGGTGCTCATTGCTCCAGTACAGTTCAAGATATATACAGTGGTGCTTGAAAGTTTGTGAACCCTTTAGAATTTTCTATATTTCTGCATAAATATGACCTAAAACATAATCAGATTTTCACACAAATCCTAAAAGTAGATAAAGAGAACCCAGTTAAACTAATGAGACAAAAATATTATACTTGGTCATTTATTTATTGAGGAAAATGAGCCAATATTACATATCTGTGAGTGGCAAAAGTATGTGAACCTCTAGGATTAGCAGTTAATTTGAAGGTGAAATTAGAGTCAGGTGTTTTCAATCAATGGGATGACAATCAGGTGTGCGTGGGCACCCTGTTTTATTTAAAGAACAGGGATCTATCAAAGTCTGATCTTCACAATACATGTTTGTGGAAGTATATCATGGCACGAACAAAGGAGATTACTGAGGACCTAAGAAAAAGCGTTGTTGATGCTCATCAGACTGGAAAAGGTTACAAAACCATCTCTAAAGAGTTTGGACTCCACCAATCCATAGTCAGACAGATTGTGTACAAATGGACGAAATTCAAGACCATTGTTACCCTCCCCAGGAGTGGTCGACCAACAAAGATCACTCCAAGAGCAAGGCATGTAATAGTCGGCGAGGTCACAAAGGACCCCAGGGTAACTTCTAAGCAACTGAAGGCCTCTCTCGCATTGGCTAATGTTAATGTTCATGAGTCCACCATCAGGAGAACACTGAACAACAATGGTGTGCATGGCAGGGTTGCAAGGCGAAAGCCACTCCTCTCCAAAAAGAACATTGCCGTTTGTCTGCAGTTTGTGAAAGATCATGTGGACAAGCCAGAAGGCTATTGGAAAAATGTTTTGTGGATGGATGAGACCAGAATAGAACTTTTTGGTTTAAATGAGAAGCATTATGTTTGGAGAAAGGAAAACACTGCATTCCAGCATAAGAACCTTATCTCATCTGTGAAACATGGTGGTGGTAGTATCACGGTTTGGCCTGTTTTGCTGCATCTGGGCCAGGACGGCTTGCCATCATTGATGGAACAATGAATTTTGAATTATACCAGCGAATTCTAAAGGAAAATGTCAGGACATCTGTCCATGAACTGAATCTCAAGAGAAGGTGGGTCATGCAGCAAGACAATGACCCTAAGCACACAAGTCGTTCTACCAAAGTTAATATTTTGGAATGGCTGAGTCAAAGTCCTGACCTGAATCCAATCGAAATGTTGTGGAAGGACCTGAAGCAAGCAGTTCATGTGAGGAAGCCCACCAACATCCCAGTTGAAGCTGTTCTGTATGGAGGAATGGGCTAAAATTCATCCAAGCCAGTGTGCAGGACTGATCAACAGTTACCGGAAACATTTAATTGCAGTTATTGCTGCACAAGAGGGTCACACCAGATACTGAAAGCAAAGGTTCACATACTTTTGCCACTCACAAGTATGTAATATTGGATCATTTTCCTCAATAAATAAATGACCAAGTCCAACCCCGATTCCAAAAAAGTTGGGACAAAGTACAAATTGTAAATAAAAACGGAATGCAATAATTTACAAATCTCAAAAACTGACATTGAACTGACAATAGAACATAGACAGCATATCAAATGTAAAAAGTGAGACATTTTGAAATTTCATGCCAAATATTGGCTCATTTGAAATTTCATGACAGCAACACATCTCAAAAAAGTTGGGACAGGGGCAATAAGAGGCTGGAAAAGTTAAAGGTACAAAAAAGGAACAGCTGGAGGACCAAACTGCAACTCATTAGGTCAATTGGCAATAGGTCATTAACATGACTGGGTATAAAAAGAGCATCTTGGAGTGGCAGCGGCTCTCAGAAGTAAAGATGGGAAGAGGATCACCGATCCCCTTAATTCTGCGCCGACAAATAGTGGAGCAATATCAGAAAGGAGTTCGACAGTGTAAAATTGCAAAGAGTTTGAACATAATCATCATCATCTACAGTGCATAATACCATCAAAAGATTCAGAGAATCTGGAAGAATCTCTGTGCGTAAGGGTCAAGGCCGGAAAACCATACTGGGTGCCCGTGATCTTCGGGCCCTTAGACGGCACTGCATCACATACAGGCATGCTTCTGTATTGGAAATCACAAAATGGGCTCAGGAATATTTCCAGAGAACATTATCTGTGAACACAATTCACCATGCCATCCGCCGTTGCCAGCTAAAACTCTATAGTTCAAAGAAGAAGCCATATCTAAACATGATCCAGAAGCGCAGACATCTTCTCTGGGCCAAGGCTCATTTAAAATGGACTGTGGCAAAGTGGAAAACTGTTCTGTGGTCAGACGAATCAAAATTTGAAGTTCTTTATGGAAATCAGGGACGTCGTGTCATTCAGACTAAAGAGGAGAAAGACGACCCAAGTTGTTATCAGCGCTCGGTTCAGAAGCCTGCATCTTTGACAGTATGGGGTTGCATTAGTGTGTGTGGCATGGGCAGCTTACACATCTGGAAAGACACCATCAATGCTGAAAGGTATATCCAGGTTCTAGAGCAACATATGCTCCCATCCAGACGACGTCTCTTTCAGGGAAGACCTTGCATTTTCCAACATGACAATGCCAAACCACATACTGCATCAATTACAGCACCATGGCTGCATAGAAGAAGGGTCCGGGTACTGAACTGGCCAGCCTGCAGTCCAGATCTTTCACCCATAGAAAACATTTGGCGCATCATAAAACGGAAGATACGACAAAAAAGACCTAAGACAGTTGAGCAACTAGAATCCTACATTAGACAAGAATGGGTTAACATTCCTATCCCTAAACTTGAGCAACTTGACCAACTTTTTTGGAATCAGGGTTGTATAATACTTTTGTCTCATTTGTTTAACTGGGTTCTCTTTATCTACTTTTAGGACTTGTGTGGAAATCTGATGATGTTTTAGGTCATACTTATGCAGAAATATAGAAAATTCTTAAGGGTTCACAAACTTTCAACCACCACTGTAGATATAGATTCCAGTCTCTTGAAAAGTAGCAAAAATTGTAAGTACATGTCATGTTAGCAATTAGAAAGTAGTGTATTTGAGTAACATAATTACTAAAGTACACTACTCCCCGGCGACACGGTGGTGTAGTGGTTAGCGCTGTCGCCTCACAGCAAGAAGGTCCGGGTTCGAGCCCCGTGGCCGGCAAGGGCCTTTCTGTGTGGAGTTTGCATGTTCTCCCCGTGTCCGTGTGGATTTCCTCCGGGTGCTCCGGTTTCCCCCACAGTCCAAAGACATACAGGTTAGGTTAATTGGTGACTCTAAATTGACCGTAGGTGTGAATGTGAGTGTGAATGGTTGTCTGTGTCTATGTGTCAGCCCTGTGATGACCTGGCGACTTGTCCAGGGTGTACCCCGCCTTTCGCCCCTAGTCAGCTGGGATAGGCTCCAGCTTGCCTGTGACCCTGTAGAAGGATAAAGCGGCTAGAGATAATGAGATGAGTTGAGACACTACTCCCCCCCATACACTACTACATCTACACACAGTAATTGTGGATCTAATAATAGGCATATCAGGTGGAAGTTGAAATTCAGTCCAAATTGCTTGAAACTGCTCTCACTGAATTCAGAATTGAATGCAGAACAACATACTTTTTACAGAATTAAAATGTTTATCCATTTTTGAGACATTACAAATCAAAGATTGAATAAAAATGGCTTAATTTTTAGAAAACTGCTGTAATGTTATGTATTCGGATAGCATGGTCCAAAATGGGCCTAAATAACAAATGAGATCAAATGCTCTTTCTTAATAATTTTTCTATTTTTCAAGATATTTACATGGAAATTGGCAGGTACATAGATGGTTGTATACTAAATACAAAGTTTGAAAAATTAGTAAAAACAAATTAAACAAATTAATATTTTATTCGTATTAATTAGGCCAATTAAGTAAAAACGTTAAATCGGTACACTCAATAAAAAAGTAAAAGATAATTTCTAATACCCTCTTTGTGCTCTGTAGGCCTTTGCATTTCTCAAAAGTAGGGCCTACTACTGTTTATATTAAAGAATATAAATGATAATATTCACAGCTTTCAAGGCTAACCTCAAAAAAACTGTGTGAGTCACATCCAAAAAACAATTCCAATTAATTGAATTGAAATTGATACTCGCGTTTCTGACTTCCGGTTTTTTAAAATATCATTCTGACCACTAAGATCTCAATATTTTTCACCAAAACAACTACAGTTATATTCTAAAATCGTTGTTTATGTACATGAATCCGTTTTATTTGAAAAAAATAAGTAGGTAAAGTTATGAAAACTCACTTCAAAGTCTTCCGTGAACCATAACATCAAAATTAGCAGACGGAAAATTTTGCTGAATACTTCATCAGAAATAGTGAGAACTAAAGAATATCCTTATAAAAGTTATCTGATTGAGTTTCACGAGTAATCCAGTCAGAAACCGATCAGAAGAGAGAGAGCCTGACCACTTTCCCGTGACTCAAAAATCACTGGCAGTTTCCTGACATCACGCGAGCAGAGAGTGTACTCTGTTGCAGGGCCGTAGCCAGCATTTTAAAATCACCGAGGTCCATGATGCACAAAGCACACACCGAAAAATTTTCGACATATTTAAATGAGAGGGGTGAATTACATGCCACACAAGAGATCTATTCCTGAAATTACTTTTAATGGTGTTTGAACTGAATATCATCAGTTTTGAAAAAAAAAATCATGTATGTGGCAAGAGTAAGAATAATTTAAGCTTGTTTAATGGTTTGATCTGGCCCAAGCAATGAGGACAAAACTGCACTGCTTCAAAAATGTAAATTTAACAGCTTCATGAAAGTGCGCTGATGGTTACCATGAAAAAACCGTGTCTACTGCACTGCATTCCTCCCCCGAGTCGCGCACTCATTCGTTTTTGTGTTCTTGGTCTCAGAGCCGTGCGCACGAAACAGACACAGAAGACAGAATCAACATTTAACATAATTAACAATGCACTTTTTATGGAGACATTTTAATGTTATTCTTTATTTTTTTATCCAGTTGAATATTTAGTGTACAAATGTATTTTCAGCTCTTAAAAATGACCGAGGTCTGGACCTTGGTGGCCTCATAGCTGGCTACTGCCATGCTCTGTTGTACCAACTTCAACCTACCGTTACTCCCAAAGTACTGAACAGATCTTAACGAGATAAATTTCTTTGGAAAGCAGAAATGATAAGCATTTTAATGATAATATTCATGACAGAAAATATTCAAGAGTTAAGCAATGACAGATCTGGAAACTTAGATGAGCGTCTGCATGCAGAATTTTCACAGCACAGCCAGCAAGCATCTGATATGCCTACTATTAAAAACTGAGCACAGTAAACAAAGCACCCAGAAAACATGACATTTTTGACTAGACTCTTCCACCTTGAGCTGTGTCATCAAATTAGTTATATTTAATTGGCAACCATTCTGAACATCACCTAGTTTCACCTCCCACAACCTCAGAAGCACTTTCTGTTTCTCTGGAAATCTTGTGCACTGTGCTTAATTTTTACAATATTGCTGAAGTTCAATTCAGTTACTAATTACTATACTTGTTCTATTATGCACAACACTTTGAAACTTCAGATAGATGAGCTACAAAACACCACATTGTGTTCCACTCCTATCAGCCAAGAAAATGAACCTGAGGATACAGTAGGCACAGACTAACCAAAACTGGACAACTGAAGATTTGAACCAATCTTGAAGACCAAGTGATGTTTTTCCAATCTTCAACTGTTCAATATGTTGCGCATTCTGAAATTCTTTTCTGCTCACCATGGTTTTAAAGAGTAGTTACAGTGGGGCAAAAAAGTATTTAGTCAGTCACCAATTGTGCAAGTTCTCCCACTTAAAAAGATGAGAGAGGCCTGTCATTTTCATCATAGGTATACCTCAACTATGAGAGACAAAATGAGAATAAAAAAATCCAGAAAATCACATTGTCTGATTTTTAAAGAATTTATTTGCAAATTATGGTGGAAAATAAGTATTTGGCCAATAACAAAAGTTCATCTCAATACTTTGTTATATACCCTTTGTTGGCAATGACAGAGGTCAAACGTTTTCTGTAAGTCTTCACAAGGTTTTCACACACTGTTGCTGGTATTTTGGCCCATTTCTCCATGCAGATCTCCTCTAGAGCAGTGATGTTTTGGGGCTGTCGCTGGGCAACATGGACTTTCAACTCCCTCCAAAGATTTTCTATAGGGTTGAGATCTGGAGACTGGCTAGGCCACTCCAGGACCTTGAAATGCTTTTTATGAAGCCACTCCTTCGTTGCCCGGGAGGTGTGTTTGGGATCATTGTCATGCTGAAAGACCCAGCCACATTTCATCTTCAATGCCCTTGCTGATGGAAGGAGGTTTTCACTCAAAATCTCACAATACATGGCCCCATTCATTCTTTCCTTTACACGGATCAGTTGTCCTGGTCCCTTTGCAGAAAAACAGCCCCAAAGTATGATGTTTCCACCCCCATGCTTCACAGTAGGTATGGTGTTCTTTGGATGCAACTCAGCATTCTTTCTCCTCCAAACACAGCAAGTTGAGTTTTTACCAAAAAGTTCTATTTTGGTTTCATCTGACCATATGACATTCTCCCAATCCTCTTCTGGATCATCCAAATGCTCTCTAGCAAACTTCAGACGGGCCTGGACATGTACTAGCTTAAGCAGGGGGACATGTCTGGCACTGCAGGATTTGAGTCCCTGGTGGCGTAGTGTGTTACTGATTGTTATTGATGGTAGCCTTTGTTACTTTGGTCCCAGCTCTCTGCAGGTCATTCACTAGGTCCCCCCGTGTGGTTCTGGGATTTTTGCTCACCGTTCTTGTGATCATTTTGACCCCACGGGGTGAGATCTTGTGTGGAGCCCCAGATCGAGGGAGATTATCGGTGGTCTTGTATGTCTTCCATTTTCTAATAATTGCTCCCTCAGTTGATTTCTTCACACCAAGCTGCTTACCTATTGCAGATTCAGTCTTCCCAGCCTGCTGCAGGTCTACAATTTTGTTTCTGGTGTCCTTTGACAGCTCTTTGGTCTTGGCCATTGTGGAGTTTGGAGTGTGACTGTTTCAGGTTGTGGACAGGTGTCTTTTATACCGATAACGAGTTCAAACAGGTGCCATTAATACAGGTAATGAGTGGAGGACAGAGGAGCCTCTTAAAGAAGAAGTTACAGGTCTGTGAGAGCCAGAAATCTTGCTTGTTTGTAGGTGACCAAATACTTATTTTACTGAGGAATTTACCAATTAATTCATTAAAAATCCTACAATGTGATTTCCTGGATTCTTTCCCCCCATTCTGTCTCTCATAGTTGAAGTGTACCTATGATGAAAATTACAGGCCTCTCTCATCTTTTTAAGTGGGAGAACTTGCACAATTGGTGGCTGACTAAATACTTTTTTGCCCCACTGTATTTCAGTTACCATAGCCTTCCTGTCAGCTAGATCAAGTCTGGCCATTCTCCTCTGACCTCACCCAACAACAATGTTTACACCCAGTCAACTGCTGTTCATTAGATGTTTTTTGCTTTTTGCACCATTCTGTTCAAACTCTAGAGACTGATGTGTATGAACATATAAGGAAGTCAGCAGTTTCTCATCTCATCTCATCTCATCATCTCTAGCTGCTTTATCATTCCATATTCAAAGTAACTGAAATTACATTTTTTCACTATTCTGATGTTTGATGTGAACACTGACTGAAGCTATTCATATGTATATGCATGATTTTATGCATTGTGCTGTTGCCACGATTGGCTGATTGAATAATTGCATGTATGAAAAGGGGTACATGTGTTTATAGTAAAGTGGATGTATACATTCACTGGGAACTTCAATAGGAACACCTATACACCTGCCCATTCATGCAGTTATCCACTCAGCCAATCATCTGGCAACAGCACGAGACATAAAATCACGCATACACAGGTCAAGAGCTTCAGTTAATGTTCACATCAAACATCAGAATGAAGAAAATGTGTGATCTTTGTGGCTTTAACCATGGCATGGATCTTGGTACCAGATGGACTGGTTTGAGTTTTTCAGAAATTGCTGATCTCCTGGGAATTTCACACACACCAGTCTCTCAAGTTTACACAGAATGGTGCAAAAAACAAAAAATATTGTGTGAGCAGGGGCGGCATGGTGGTGTAGTGGTTAGCACTGTCGCCTCACAGCAAGAAGGTCCGGGTTCGAGCCCAGTGGCCGATGAGGGCCTTTCTGTGCGGAGTTTGCATGTTCTCCCCGTGTCCGTGTGGGTTTCCTCCGGGTGCTCTGGTTTCCCCCACAGTCCAAAGACATGCAGGTTAGGTTAACTGGTGACTCTAAATTGACCGTAGGTGTGAATGGTTGTCTATGTGTCAGCCCTGTGATGACCTGGCGACTTGTCCAGGGTGTACCCCGCCTTTTGCCCATAGTCAGCTGGGATAGGCTCCAGCTTGTCTGCAACCCTGTAGAACAGGATAAAGTGGCTAGAGATAATGAGATGAGATGAGATTGTGTGAGCAACAGTTATGTGAGTGGAAATGCCTTGTTGATAAGAGAGGTCAGAAGCAAATGGCCAGATTGGTTTGAGCTGCCAGAAACGATATACTTTACTTACTTACTGCAGTCCACATCACGTCAGATGAATGGGGACCCGGTTGTGATGTCGTTGGCGTTGCATCTCAGCTTGCTGTGCCAGGTGAGCTTCAATCAGAACCTTGCCATGTCTTGTCTTGGCGCGCCATGTATCACAGTCAGCTGTTACGTAGATGGTGCCAGTTGTCAAAACCACACATCTTCAAGTCTTCCTTTATGCAGTCCTTCCATCTTTTCTGAGGATGGCCCCTTGATCTTTTCCCGCGGGCTAGTTCCCCAAACAACAGTTTCTTGGGAATATGTTCATTGTCCATTCTGCAAACGTGACCTAACCATCGGAGATGATTGGTTCTTATAATTGTCTCAGTGGTGGTGCAGTTGGCTCTCCTGAGGACCGCAATATTTGTTATATGATGCCACCACTTGATGTTGAATAGATGGTGTAGAGAGTGTTGGTGGAGCATTTCCAGCATATGCAGGTGTTGTGCTAGTGTAGGCCAGGTTTTACTTCCATATAGTAAGGTAGGAAGGACAATTGCTTTGTAAACAGTCAATTTGGTGTTGATTTATAGGCCTTTCCTATCCCAGCATCCAGTTCTTAGGGAGCTAAATGTGAAAGCAGCTCTGCTGACTCTCTTCTTTATCTCTGGCTCCAGGTCACCATCATCTGTCATATCACCACCAAGCTATGTGAATTTGTGCACTTTATTTAACTCGACGTCATCAATAATGATTGCTGGTGGATCAGGGCACTGTATGTGCATGACTTCTGTTTTGGGCTTGCTGATAGTTAGCCCCCAATCCTTACACATATCATTGAGTGCTGTTGCTGCATTTTGCAGTGAAGCATGTGTTCTTGTTCCAAGGGCTGCATCATCTGCATATAGAAAATCACTCAATCTTGATGTTTTAGCCGACTTTGACTTTAGGCAGCAAAGGTTGTAAAGGTTACTGTGGCAGCGGGGGCGTGGTCAAGTGCCGGTCTGTGACAGGAGGGCGGAGTCAGGGAAGGTAAGTGGCAGAATCACTACACCTGACGTCAATTAACCTGTGTTTGTGTGTCTTCCCAGTGACCGCGCCCTATTTAAAGAGGGAGAGCAGAGAGCAGGAGCTCATCCCATCCCCGAACAAGACGCCAGTCGTGTGTGTGTCTATTTAAAACCGATTGTTAAAGTGAAAAGGATAACAATAAACGCTATTGTGGAACCTGATCTCTGTCCTGCTGTCCTCTGTGCTCCACCCACCAACACTGAACCGCTACAGTGGTGCTGAAACCCGGAACGTGGAGCACCAATGCTGAACCGCCCCATGGAGTCTTCCCCATTCGCCAACCTGGTCCACGCCCTTGCCACAGCCCAGCAAAGCCAGCACCAGGCGCTAGTCACGCTCCATAAGGAGCAGGAGCAGCACTTCGAGGCCCTGGTGTTAGCCCAGCAAGAGGACCGACAGGCGTTCCGGCACCTCCTCGCGTCGGCAGGGACAACCAACGCTTCCACCGCAGGCCCGTCCTCCCTCACCCTGACCAAGATGGGCCCGCAGGATGACCCCGAGGCTTTCATCACGCTCTTTGAGCAAGTCGCGGAGACCTCGGGGTGGCCAATGGATCAGCGTGCGGCCCGCCTCCTCCCCCTGCTAACGGGAGAGGCACAGCTGGCCGCGCTACAGCTCCCCGCCGACCGCCGGCTGGCCTACGCAGACCTTCTCCGGGCCATCCTCCAGCGTGTGGGGCGCACCCCCGAACAGCAGCGCCAGCGCTTCCATGCTCTGCGCTTGGAGGAAGTCGGCCGGCTGTTCGCGTTTGGCCAGCAACTCCGAGACGCCTGCTGGCGGTGGCTGAGGGCCAACAACCGCGACGCCGAGGAGATCGTCGATCAGGTGGTGCTGGAGCAGTTCATCACGTGCTTGCCGACAGGAACCACGGAGTGGGTCCAGTGCCACCGCCCGGCGTCGCTGGATCAGGCCATCGAGCTGGCAGAGGACCATTTGGCGGCTGTTCCAGCGGCAGTAGGGGGTAAAGGATTTATGGTGGAGTAGTACCTTTCTGGTTCGCCTATACCACCTCGGCGTCCCAGACTGGCCTCCCCATATCCAGCGGTATGTGACGTGTAATATACGGCCGACTCATCATCAGCAAGTGGCCTCTCCAACTAGTCTATCACATACTGAAGACCGCACGTTGTGGCTCCAAGCACCGCCCCTGGTTTCGCAGAACATGGCAGATCTAGGGGAGATAACCCCGAAATAAAAATCCCAACAATCTGTTGGCCATAATGTGTGGAGTTGCGACCCCATTACGAGATTTAATTCGCATTGTAAAGTTGCACAATGGAAAGTTATTTAGATCAATTATCGATTACCGCCACGCGAGTAGGTGCTGGTCCACCACCTGGAAGATCGAATGACGACGTGTCCTTAAATCCTGCTGGAAGGGGCCCGTCTGATAGCAGCACCAAAAACGAGGCACTCATGCGTTGCAGGAGGGTGCTTTACATGGCTACCTTCAACGCATGCACCATCCGAAAAGACTCAAGAGTTAGTGAGCTGACCCACTGCGCAAGATCTCTTGGCATCGAGGTTCTGGGAATCCAGGAGCACAGACACATCCATCCATCCGAGCTCAGCTATACCCGCACTGAAGATCATTTTTTAATCACCTCTTCAGCATGGAGGAATGAGGCACAGGCGGCAACAGGCGGAGTAGGTTTCCTACTTAGCAATCGTGCGAAGAGAGCATTGTGCGATATCCGCTCATATTCGTCCAGGATTCTGCTGGCCGTTTTTGCTGGAAACCCTGCCACGTCAGTCATAGTTGCGTATTTTCCTACGAACGTCTCAGATCCAGCCGACATCGACCAGTTTTATAGACTTCTGCGCGCAGCAATCCAAGATACCCCGGCACACAATTTCTTGGTTATTCTTGGAGACTTCAATGCAAGACTTGGACCCGAGGATGCTCGTTACCCATTCCACCAGTCTACGAACAGGAACGGTGAATATCTAGCTGAGTTACTCACGGAGAATAACCTCATTGCATCGAACACAAGCTTTAAGAAGCGTCCTGGAAAACTGTGGACATTTGAGGATCATGCCACCCAAGCCAAGAGACAGTTAGACTATATCCTGACGAGAAAAAAGTGGCGTAATAGTGTACTCAACTATGAGGCTTATAACGGCTTTGCTAGCATTGGCTCCGACCACCGGTTGGTTTCCATTAGACTGTGCCTGAGTTTGCGGGCGTCCAAGCAGCAACCGAAACGTGCTTGCTATGTCTGGAAAAGCTTGACCGTGTCTCCTGAAATACAAGCCCAGTACACTATTGAGGTGAAGAACCGCTTCCAGGCTTTAGAGATGACTGAGGATCCAACCGAGAGTTACCAGAATTTCATAGATGCCATTGCTGATGCAGCTAAATCCTGCGTTCCCCTTAAGGCAAGGGTAAACAAGCCACAAAGATCTAGTCATCCCGCCGTGGTAGAAGCGCGTGAAAAAATTGGACTATGCAATCAAGTCCCAAGGTCATCTGACGAGATTGTCCACGCGAGGAACGAGCTGTATGGGATATATGACCATCTGCAAGCTGAAGATCTGGAAGAGAAAGCTGCTAGGATTGAAGCTGCAAGCGCTGACTGTCAACACAGCGAAGCATGGCAAGTGATAAATGAAATAAGTGGACGGAAGAAGAAAGCTGAAGGCAGTTGCGTGTCCGGAGCTAGTCTGGAGGAACAGATTTCTACATGGTTTACACACTTTAGAAATCTCCTTGGTCGAGTACCGGACATCGATGGAGAGGATGATGTTATCGAAGATATCATTCCAGATCTTGATATAGACGATGGCCCCTTTTCCATGGATGAATTTAGGTGTGTAAAGAACTCCCTAAAGGCGGGAAAAAGTCCTGGACCCAATGATATTCCCCCTGAAGTGATCAAGAACTGTGACTTGGATGATATTATTATCAAGTTTTGCAATCAGGCTCTCATGCACGAAGCAATACCCAGGCAGTGGTCCCTTTCAGACATCTTCCCCGTACCGCAGGCTGGCAACATGTCACTTCCTGACAATTATTGCGGGATAAGCTTAAACTGTATCATCACAAAGATGTATAACCGCATGATTTTGAACAGGATCCGAGGTTCAATCGATCCCTTCCTCCGTGACAGTCAGAGTGGTTTCCGAGAGGGCAGGTCCACAGTCAGCCATATCCTGGCACTGAGGAGAATCCTTGAGGAGACTCGAAAGAATAACCTTCCAGCCGTACTAACATTCGTAGATTTCAAGAAGGCGTTTGATTCCATTCATAGAGGAAAGATGATCAGGATCCTAAGGGCGTACGGTATCCCTCCGAGGCTATTAAGGGCAATCGAAGTAATGTATTCCAACATGCGTGCGAAAGTCGTAACTCCTGATGGAGATACTGAGGAGTTTGCTATTACCGCTGGCGTTTTGCAGGGCGACACCCTTGCCCCCTTCTTGTTTGTCATTGTCCTAGACTATGCTCTTCGAATGGCGATCAAAGACAGAGAGTTAGAACTGGGCTTCACAGTGAGACCTAGGCGCTCAAGCAGACATCAAGCAATTGCCATTACAGATCTGGCTTTTGCCAATGACATCGCATTGATATCAAATGATGCAACCCAGGCGCAAGATCTTCTAGCCTCCGTCGAGAGAGAGTGCCGCCGAATAGGGCTAGTCCTCAATGACCGGAAGACCAAGGTAATGACACGTAACATAACCCTTCCGTCTCCTATCCTCACAAGTGAAGGGATGGCTCTCAAAGTAGTGGAGAATTTCAAGTACCTGGGTTCATGGGTCAACTCCAGCGAACAGGATATCAAGGTTCGCAAAGCCCTTGCCTGGCAGGCCCTCAATTCAATGAGTAACGTGTGGAAGTCAGGGGTACCTGCGAGCCTCAAGCGTAGGCTTTTTGTGGCTACCGTGGAGTCAGTTCTGCTCTACGGTTCTGAGTGTTGGTCACTCATGTCAACTTCTGAAAGATCCTTGGATGGCTGCTACACCAGAATGCTACGCAAGGCGCTAAACATCAGCTGGCAGGACCACATCACCAACAAAGAACTCTACAGCAACCTCCCAAAAATATCCGACAAGGTGGCATGGCGACGACTCGGTCTCGTCGGGCATTGCTTCCGACACAGCGACATCACTGCCTCCAAACTCATACTGTGGGAACCATCACATGGTCACAGAGGCAGAGGCCGTCCCGCGGCCACCTTCGTGGACACACTAAGGAGGGATGTTGGTGCCACCAGCACGACCGAGCTTAAAACCTGCCTGGCGGATCGACACAATTGGAGCGTCCGGCGTGCGGCTCGGCTGTGGCCGCCGTGATTGATTGATTGATCCGGCAGCAGGACAGCAGACCGCCTCTTCTCTTCTCTCCTCTTCTCTCTCTCTCCCCCTCCTCCTGTGTCCCGTCCTCACCCCATTCCCCCACCACGGAGGCGGGGGCTGGCACCACCCCAGCCGGCCCGCCGCACCCGCGGTGCCCTCCCCTTTCTCCCTTCTGTGTCTGTCTCTCCCCCCCTCAGGTGAGTGAGCCCCAGAACACCGGTGCAGAGAGGAAGCCCGGGCCGGTTTGCTGGTGCTGTGGGGAACCGGGCCACCTCCAACAGCAGTGCATGGCAATGGAGGTGGGCGCGGTGGTTCGGATCCCCGACACGCCAGAAGCCGCCCTCAATCGGGCCGTATCGCATACCAGTGAGTATCCAAGGGGATACATATCAGGCGTTGGTGGATTCTGGTTGTAATCAGACCTCAATTCACCAAAGCCTGGTACAAAATGAGGCATTGGGGGGAGCACAGGGGGTGAAGGTGTTGTGTGTGCATGGGGATGTTCACAGCTACCCTTTGGTGTCGGTCCACATTTTTTTCCAAGAGGAAAAATTTATAGTGAAGGCAGCGGTTAATCCTTGCCTTACCCACTCTTTAATTTTGGGGACTGATTGGCCGGGATTTTGGGGTTTAATGGCATGCTTAGTAGAGAGTGGGTCCTGCCATTTGACAGGGGGAGGTCCCGGTGTCGCTTTGGCGGGAGCAGCTGTCACAGAGCCGTCTACGTCATCTCCGCGTCAGAGCGAGGAGCCGCCGGCCCCTCCTCTCTCTGTTGGGGAATCTCTCGCAGATTTCCCATTAGAGCAGTCGCGAGACGAGACTCTGTGACATGCGTTTGACCAAGTGAGAGTAATCGATGGTCAAACGCTCCAGCCAAATGCCACCCCGTCCTTCCCCTACTTCGCGATTATGAAGGATAGGTTATACCGAGTGACGCAGGACACTCAAACTAAAGAGTGAGTCACGCAACTTTTAATTCCAAAGAACCACCGGGAATTGGTATTCCAGGCGGCTCACTTTAATCCATACCTGCCAACATTGCAGTAGCAAAATAAGGGAGATTTTTTTTGGAGATATAATGCACATATATACACACACACTGTATATAAAGTGAATACTCTGAACACAGTATTGATCCACATTCCAACATTTATTAAAAAATTAAGTAAGAGCAAAATAACATGGCACAATAACAAAATGACAATGACATCATAGGAAAAAACTTTAATTTTACATCCACACTTATTGTAGGCTACTGATTATGCCCTTGATTGTTCCTCGCAATGGCCGAGTCTGGAAACATTGATGCTACGCACGCTGAGTATTCATCACAAAAAGTGAAGGGGATGTTTTTCTGTGCTACAAGCATAGCCATTTTCACCTCAGCATTAAGTACTTTCTCAGCTTCAGTCTGCCCGTGTGCGACGAACGTTGTCATTCTCTCAGAGCCCCTGATAGAGTCCACCGCACGGATATGTTTTTGTCCTTTGCAGTGTTGAGACACGTCGCCCTTTCCCCCATGTCTAACACTGAAATCCACTCTGCAGGCTGTACAAAAAGCCAAATTATCACTGCACTTACTTTTAATCACCGTCGGAAATTGCGCTGTCTGTATTAAATTTACATGAGTACTTCTTCTTGGCCGCGGGACCCCCGCCTTCAGCCATTTTGTTTTTCCCGGTCCTGCGAGCTCGATGATCTGCACAGAGATCAACTACGCAAGCTCAGGAAGATGTGTATGTGTGTTGCCAGAGATAGTCGAAATTGCAGGGTGTTTATCAGGGAAGACTGGATTACTTTTCATACTGATCTCTGGCAACCAGAGACATAGGTGAAACGCGCTATTCACGTTTATAATATATTTTATTTGATGTTCAAAATAACGGGAGAATCACGGGAGACCGTCAAAATTACGGGAGAATTACGGGAGAAATGCCAATCTGGGAGGGGGCCGGGAGATTGTTCTGAAATACGGGAGACTCCGGGGAAGTACGGTAGTGTTGGCAGGTATGCTTTAAGCCCATGGCTGGACACTTAGGGCAGGATAAGACACTAGCCCGAATAATGGCCCGATTCTATTGGCTGGGGATTCGCGGCGATGTTCGTAGGTGGTGTACGGCGTGCCGCGAATGCCAGTTAGTAAATCCAGCGGCCATTCCAAAAGCGCCTTTGCACCCTCTACCATTAATCAAGACCCCATTCAAAAGGATTGGGATGGATCTCGTCGGGCCCTTAGATCGGTCAGCACGAGGGTACCGCTTTATATTAGTTCTGGTGGACTATGCAACGCGATACCCGGAAGCAGTGCCTCTGCACAATATGTCAGCATGCAGTATTGCGGAGGCGCTCTTCCACGTTATCTCCTGAGTTGGAATCCCGAAAGAGATTCTAACTGATCAAGGCACCACATTTATGTCACGGACACTGCACGAACTGTATGGGTTATTGGGGATTAAGCCGATCCGCACCAGCGTGTATCACCCACAAACGGACGGTTTAGTGGAACGATTCAATCGCACCCTCAAGAACATCCTTAAAAAATTCGTAAGTGAGGACGCACATAATTGGGATAAGTGGCTCGAGCCCTTGTTGTTTTCAGTGCGAGAGGTCCCCCAAGCCTCCATGGGGTTCTCCCCGTTCGAATTATTATATGGGCGTAAGCCGCGCGGCATTCTAGACGTGCTGCAGGAAAATTGGGAGGAGGGACCTTCAAAAAGTAAGAACGAAATTCAATACGTTATGGACCTGCACGCAAAACTCCACACGCTCACCCACCTAACCCAGGAGAATTTGCGGCAGGCCCAAGAACGGCAAGCCCGCCTGTACAACAAGGGCACGCGCCTTAGGGAGTTCACACCGGGAGATAAGGTACTCGTACTGTTGCCCACATCGAGCTCCAAATTGAACACCAAGTGGCAAGGACCCTTTGAGGTCACACGGCGAGTCGGGGACGTCGACTACGAGGTGAGGCGAACGGACAGGGGTGGGGCGCTACAGATTTACCACCTCAATCTGCTTAAACTCTGGAATGAGGAGGTCCCCATGGCGTTGGTGTCGGCGGTTCCGGAGAAGGCGGAGCTGGGGCCGGAGATTCAAAAAGAGGCATTGGCATCACGTACCTCTCCGGTCCCCTGTGGAGACCACCTCTCCCCGACCCAACTCATGGAGGTCGCCAAGTTGCAGACCGAGTTTTCAGATGTGTTCTCGCCCCTGCCCGGTCGCACTAACCTCATAGAGCACCACATAGAGACGCCCCCGGGGGTGGTAGTACGTAGCCGCCCTTACAGGCTACCCGAACACAAAAAAAAGGTGGTTCGGGAAGAACTTGAGACCATGCTCGAAATGGGCATCATCGAGGAGTCCCACAGTGACTGGAGCAGCCCGGTGGTCTTGGTACCCAAGGCCGACGGGTCGGTCCGGTTCTGTGTGGACTATTGAAAAGTGAACGCGGTGTCTAAATTCGACGCGTACCCAATGCCTCGTATTGATGAGTTGCTTGATTGACTCGGCACTGCTCACTTTTATTCGACACTGGATTTGACGAAGGGATATTGGCAGATCCCCTTGACTCCACTATCCCAAGAAAAAACGGCCTTTTCCACACCGTTTGGTTTACACCAATTTGTCACACTTCCGTTTGGGCTGTTTGGGGCGCCCGCGATGTTTCAGCGACTGATGGACAGGGTCCTCCGCTCCCACGCCACTTATGCGACCGCTTATCTTGACATCATCGTCTATAGCAATGACTGGCTGAGGCACCTCGAACATCTAAGGGCCGTCCTTAGGTCGCTGAGGCGAGCGGGTCTCACAGCCAACCCAAAGAAGTGTGCAATTGGGCGGGTGGAAGTACGGTATCTGGGCTTCCACTTGGGCAACGGGCAGGTGCGTCCCCAAATTAACAAGCCCACAGCAATTGCGGCCTGCCCGAGGCCCAAGACCAAAAAGGGGGTGAGACAGTTCCTGGGGCTGACTGGCTATTATCGTAGGTTTATACCTAATTATTTGGACGTCACCAGTCCGCTGACTGATCTCACTAAAAAGGGGGCACCAGATCCGGTCCAGTGGACGGAGCAATGCCAGCGGGCTTTTTCTGAGGTAAAGGCTGCACTGTGGGGGGGGCCACTTTTACACTCCCCTGACTTTTCTCTCCCCTTTATGTTGCAGACCGATGCGTCGGACAGAGGGCTGGGGGCGGTTTTGTCCCAGGAGGTGGAGGGGGAGGACCGCCCTGTCCTGTACATCAGCAGGAAGCTGTCGGTGCATGAGGAGCGCTACAGCACCATAGAGAAAGAGTGTCTAGCCATCAAGTGGGTGGTCCTCGCCCTCCGATACTACCTGCTGGGGCGCCCTTTCACCCTCTGTTCGGACCACGCGCCCTTCCAGTGGCTCCACCGCATGAAGGATGCCAACGCATGGATCACCCATTCGTATCTGGCACTCCAGCCCTTTAATTTCAAGGTGGTCCACAGGCCGGGGGCGCAGATGGTCGTGGCGGACTTCCTCTCCCATCGGGGGGGAGTCGGCTGCAGGCCGGATGACCGCCTGGCCTGAGTCGGGCGGTGGGGGTATGTGGCAGCGGGGGCGTGGTCAAGCGCCGGTCTGTGACAGGAGGGCGGAGTCAGGGAAGGTAAGTGGGAGAATCACTACACCTGACATCAATTAACCTGTGTTTGTGTGTCTTCCCAGTGACCGCGCCCTATTTAAAGAGGGAGAGCAGAGAGCAGGAGCTCATCCCATCCCCAAACAAGACGCCAGTCGTGTGTGTGTCTATTTAAAACCGATTGTTAAACTGAAAAGGATAACAATAAACGCTATTGTGGAACCTGATCTCTGTCCTGCTGTCCTCTGTGCTCCACCCACCAACACTGAACCGCTACAGTTACCATCCAGTTTATGACGTATATCAATTCCAAAGTCAGGCATAGACTGGTGAGCTTTTCGCAGCACATAGGCAAAGAACAAGATAAACAGAGCAGGAGCTAAGATGCATCCTTGCCTCAGGCCTGTTGACACTTCAAAAGATTCTGTTAGTTCCTCACCAACTAATACACATGCTTGCATCCCTTCATGAAAGCTCTTTATGATGTTAACAAGCTTGGGAAGTATGCCAAGCTTGAGATGAAGGTTCCACATAAGCGACCTGTTTACCATGTCAAAATCTTTGACTAGATCAACAAATATGATGTGCAGCTGTTGGTGTTGCTCACGGCATTTCTCTATCAATTGACATAGGGCAAACATCATGTCGATTGTTGACCGATGACCTTGAAAACTACATTGGACTTCTGGGTAGTGCTTCTCAATGCTTGGCCAGATGCGATGTCTCTTGCATACAGTTTTCCTGTGATAGATAGGAGGGTTATACCTCTATAGTTGCCACAGGTGAACTTGCAGTTATTTTTAAAGAGTGTTACAATATGGCCATCTTTGAAGTCTTGAGGCACCCTTTCTTTATCCCAGATGGTTAGTAGGAGTTTGTGAAACTCTGTAAGGAGGGGTTGGCCGCCAGCTTTGAGAATCTCTGCTGGAATACAATCGGAGCCTGGGGCTTTGTCATTGGCCAGTTGTTTCATGGCTTTTTGCACCTCTGCAATAGTTGGCTGGATTTCTTGCTCAACTTGGACCTCTTCCTGTGGGATGTCATCCAGGACTGAGAGGTTAACATCATTAGGCTGGTTAAGCAAAGTTGAAAAGTGCTCTTTCCAGTGGGCAAGTATATCCTCTGTTTCTGTAAGTCGATTCACCTCACTGTCATTTATTGGACTAAGACCTGGGGAGCAACACTGAGATACCAATTTTACTGCCTGGAAAAAACTTTTGGAGTCATGTCTTTCTGCATGCTGTTCTATCTCGTGGGCACCATTGATTTTGCAGGCAGCTTAACTCCCTCTGGCAGTTACTTCTTGCTGTTCTATACCGCTGGCGATTCTCTTGGGTCTCATGTCTAAGAACCTCCTGGAAGGCTTGGCATTTCTGGTCTAAATGTTTGTTGATGGTGGTGTTGTTTTCATCAAACCAGTCACGATGCTGCCTTTTTTGTAGACTGACTATTTCTTTGGTAGAGTTATACAGATTTTCATGGATAGATTTCCAATGATGTTCCATGGAGTCTACATTAAGATGTTGGAGATTTGCAGCTATCTTCTCCCCAAGTTGTTGTTTCACTTCTGGTACTTTAAGACGTGAGATGTTGAGACGCTTAAGTCCAGTGTTGTGCTTCCTGCGTGATGAAATATGGAAATGAAGTTTTAAGCGTGCACATACTAGCCTGTGGTCTGTCCAAGAGTCGGCACTGTGGTGAATGCGAGCATCTATAAGGTCTGTCCTATAGTATTGGTGGACAATGACATAGTCAATCATGTGCCAGCATTGTGACCTGGGGTGCATCCAAGTGCCTTTATGGATATCAGGGTGTGAAAACATTGTATTGGCAATAGATACTATAGGCCACATCGAGTACACAGCCCTAGAAGAGTAGTTCTTTGCTTGTTCTCCAAACCTAGACCATGTGGGCTGATGACATCAGGCCAAGTTACATGATCTGATCCAACTCTTGCATTGAAATCACCAAATAGGA
This sequence comes from Neoarius graeffei, assembly GCF_027579695.1. Lineage (NCBI taxonomy): Eukaryota > Metazoa > Chordata > Actinopteri > Siluriformes > Ariidae > Neoarius > Neoarius graeffei. The sequence goes on from NC_083579.1 coordinate 61,719,806, forward strand.
AAAGGCGATCATGTCTGGGATCAAGTTCTTCTGATAAATGATCATAGAAAAGGGTTCTCTCCACACTAGGTCTTTTATAGGTTGGGGCGTATATGCTGATAACTGTTGCATAGCAATTCTTTGATAGCTGTATACGCATCCTCATGATTCTAGAGTTGATACCTTTCCAGAGGACTACAGATTGACGAAGGTTGGATTTAAGTATAGTTGCAACACCTTCTTGTTTTGGTTGGTCACTAGCTCTGCCAGAGTACAGGAAGATGTAATTTCCCTTGATAAACTCTCCTTCTTTGGGAATGCGGCATTCGCTTAGGCAGGCAATGTCTTTGTCTAGATGTTCCAGTTCAGCTGATACAAGAGCTGACTTGCGCTCAGGGGCTTGGCGCTCGGATGTTATAGGATCTGACAAAGTCCTGATGTTCCACGAGGCAAGTTTGATCTGCCTCATGTAGTTGTTGCGGGCACATTTGGGCACATTAGGGCCACGGGTTCCTTGCGGCTTTACCCTCAGCCCATCATTAGTGCACAGGTGCTGCCCAGACATACGACACATAGTAGATGTCATGCATTGTCTCAGGTCTGTAGCGGGTATGGAGTTCCACAACCAAAGGTTGCTGCCCTCTTCCGTACTTATGTCCCCCAATGGCAAATGGTGCAGCGTGGATTCCTAAGAGACGCAAATCATTCACACCCCATGCTGGAGGGGCGGTCAAATGTAAGGTCAGTGGGCTGACCCAAGCAAGAACTGACCTAGGCAGGTGGTCGTCAGGGTGTCTCTCCGAGGAGTTGAGGGACCCTCATCCATTCTATGTATGGTAGCCTGCCCATCACCTTTTCCTAGCTGGCCACTGGCTTAGGCATAGGTGTTGTAGCCTTTGCATGCTGAAGCTCCTCTGCCCAGGTACTAGGCACCCCCATATTTTACTGTCAACCAGGCTGGCACGCTCAGCACACTGGTGACAATGCTAATCTGGTTTGCATGATGGCTGTTGGCTCGCAAGGAGCTCGTCCGCCCTTCGTCAGGTCTTGTTTTTCATCCTGCAGGGTGACATGCCACCCTCCTCACCAGCATTCACTGGTGGGGGAGCCGGTTTAGATGCTGACCACCCGTCCGTGTGGCAGGTTGTACTGGGTTACATGTTACCAGTAGCAAAGCCAATGACAACCCTGACCTGACATTACAGAAACGATATATTAACTCATATAAACACATTACTCTTTACAATCATAGTGAACAGAAAAGCATCTCAGCATGCACAAAACATTGAACCTTGAGGTGAATTGGTTACAATAGTAGAAGACCACATTGTGTTTCACTCCTGTCAGCAAAGAACAGGAACCTGAGGCTATCGTGGGCACAAGTTCATCAAAACTGTACAATTGAAAATTAGGGGGGAAGGGGATGATCTTTTTTCCAGTCTTCAAGTGTCCAATTTTGGTCAGTCTGTGCCCATGATAGCCTCAGATGCTTGTTTTTGGCTGACAGGAGTGAAACCTGATGTGGTCTTCTGCTGTTGTAGCCCAACCACCTCAAGGTTTGATGTGTTGTGTATTCTGAGATGATTTTCTGCTCACCACGGTTGTACACTGTGTTTATTTGAGTTACTATAGACTTCCTGTCAGCTCAGACCATGTCTGATCATTCTCCTCTGATCTCTCGCATCAACAAAGTGTTTCACCCTGCAGATCCTCCACACACAGGATGTCTTTATCTATTTATTTTGCACCATCCTGTGTGAACTCTAAATACTGATGTGTCTAGAGGAGATCAGCAGTTACTGGAATATTGAAGCCAGCCCTTTTGGACCAATATCCATGCCATAATCAAAGTCACAGAGATCATATCCCCCATTCTGATGTTTGATCTAAGCATTAACTAATCTCTTGACATGTATCTGCCTGATTTTATGCTTTGTACTGCTGCCACACAATTGGCTGATTGGATAAGTGCATAAATGAGCAGGTGCACAGGTGTGTGGACAGTGAGTGTATGTGTGAATATACTGTATGCATATTATACATGTATTATTAGGGCAGTAGTGGTTCCACAGATTAAGGCACTGAGGTATTGGTTGTGTGGTCAAGCCCCAGCACCACCAAGCTGCCACAATTGGATCAATGGGCAAGGCCTGCATAGCCCAAAAGCTCAGCCTGTAGATTCCTTTCAAAGCAATCGGATTCCAAATGGTCCTCACAAACAACAGAATCTCTGCCAAAGGAGAGTGTTTCTAAAGTGTGACCTGTTCCCAAGTTGTGTAGCCACTGTTTAGCAAGTCGTTTCTGTTGCTCGGTTGTCGGCAATGGAACACATAAAAAATGATTTCCTTTACTATCATGTTTATCATTTTTGCAACCATAAGCTTTGCACGCCGCCATTTTTCAACAATGTTTTGTACATCCGGCTACATCGTGGTGTCAGGAGCAGCGAGCCAATAAAGATACAGGAAACCCATCAACGATTGCACGTCATGCTGACCTTTGACAAAGCCCACAAAATGGCAATATGGCTGCACCATGAAGTGGAACTTAAGTGAGTGGGAATGCAAAAGAATTTTAAGGCTATGGTCACATGACAGCTTGCAATGCTTTGTGATGGGTTATCGATTAAAATGAGGTGTTTTGGTGGCAATGCTTCCCTGAGCTTCAAGGAGTATTCCTATTTGCGAGTATTCGCCACTTAGTTTCTCAACAAAAACATTGCCACCAAATGCATGTATTGAAATTTTTCGTGACGTTTTTGACCACTCACGAAGCGGAGACGCACAAAAAAACAACCTGCAAACCTCTGAGAACATTCGGCATACATCGTACGACTGGTAGCAATGCTACCAATTTTTCATCGCCAAGTATTCGCAAACCCATCATGAGCTGTAGTATGACCAGGGCCTTAAGCACTGCTTTATGTGAGACAGTGTGACAATACAGGGTAGTCAAAATGCATTTGTGCAAAATGTGTAACATTTCTAGCTGATGTTTATTTTTCGCTGCAGGTACCCTTTAACCCTATCAACTCAGGCTATCCTCATTGACTCCACAGAAGTGGGGAAAAGATGTAAGAAAAAGAAAAAGAAGAAGAAGAAGAAAAAGAAGAAGAAGTTATTCTGTACATTATTGTGTAGTTTATGTTGTATGTGTATGCCTATATGTGAACGTTTATTTTCCACGATTCATCAGTGCATCAATGGCTAGCCTATTTGAAATTAATCAGTCTTTGCATTTTCATATCACAGCCACACACGACAAAACATACTAACTGACGTGACTATTGTAGATATTAATATAAGTGTGCGTAATTCCTACTTTGCAACAGTTTATTAATTTATCATATATTTAGACAGTCAGCAGTAGTACCATTTACCATGGACCACCATCTGCCTCCTGCGCAAAGCACACTTCATACCTCAACATTGCCTGCATGGCCACATAACGGTTAATGTGATGTTTGCATGGAGTCCTGAGAGAAGGCAACGCTCAGTTTGCGCAAACTCGGAGAACACGCCGAGGCTCGCTGGCGCAGCGCAGTATCCGCTCATTTCGTGATGCTCGGTGCGTGGCGCGTGCGTGGCGTCGCGTAGCCCAGCGCAGTGTGTGCGTTTGAGTTTGTGTGTGTATGTGTTTGGAGAAGACGGATCTGTCTCTTCGAAATTAGGTCCACACACACTGGGGGAAAGGTTTACTAAAAGAAGCCGAATCTGAGGAGTCTGTCTCGGTGCTCAAGCAAAAAATCTTAAAGGTGAACCGTTTAGCACCAGTAGCCGACTCACTTCCACTAAACCCAGTCCCAGTTTACTGGAAGGTAAGACGCGCTTCTCTGTATAGGCTACAAGATGTGCATGAGGAGAAAATGATCAGATTGCAGTTGATTTGTATGAAATGTGTGGTTTTTATTCTGGAGAAATGGTCATATAGCCAAGGTTTAGCCCCCATCCCTTTCTTAGACGCAGTAATGAATGAATGAATGAGTGGATCAGTGTGTGAATGAGTGAGAATTTTCACATTGTGACTGCGGTGCATGGCCTGTTTTCCGCACACCGCATACGTGTTTATGATGTGATCAGGATGCTGCATTTGAAAATCAGTTAAGGCTGAAGAAGAGCAGACATCACACACAAGGTAGGCTACAAATAGCCTCAGTGGTTCCTGGTTGCTCTGCATGCGCGTATTTCTGCTCATTTAGCGTTAAAGCCGAGCGGTGCCCCAGAAAGACAGACTCCAAAACCCCACCAGCATCCAAATAAATCGTGATGCTCATAGAGCGCACTGGCATCCAAACGTGACTGCGTATTTTTCCTGCGGGATCTGTCACAGCTTTGAGCAATTTCAAAATGGAAGACATGATATATGATGTTTGTTTTGACATGCCGACATTGGACCGATGTGTTCTACATGAGATCTGCGTAATCTCGAGTGTGCACAGTGCACAGGGCTTTGGATGAATTACAGGCAATAAACTGTTACGCCTTAACAACAGACGCAAAGTGTGTGCTTATTTGAAAATCACTAATGCTCACTCTGTTCTTTGCATGGCGTTCATTAGCTGAGTTGGTGTGTGTGTGTGTGTGTGGGGGGGGGGGGGGGGGGGGGGCTAGGTGGGTGGTGTTGGATTGAATATATGGCTGTGTCTCCTAATGGTTTCCATTCTCAAGGTCATTCACCGAGCGACTGGAGCTTGAAGGAGGTCTCAGCAGTCTTACATAACGGCCCCGAGGTTTAGTTACCGGTGCAGCCTGATTAATACAGCCATTTCTGTTTATCCTTAATTAGGCATTTTTAATCACTAAAGCTTTTCGTGCTACTGCTCTGTGTGCGCAATGCTACAGCGCTCCACTTGTTACATAATATTGCGCGCAGGTTTAAACAGCAAACGAGCCAAATGAAATGGTGAGGAGGCTGTAGATAGGCAGGCCCCTTCTATATCAGCCCATGTGTGCGGTTGCTTGAGTACACTGTGACTATCTAGGTGTGATCAGAAATATTACAGAGAGGAATGTAGCATATTAGTTCGAATCAGAGCATTTTTTAACATAGTTACTGGTCTCCCAGTGGCCAGATTTGGTCTGCTAGTCAATGCCAAACCAGCTTCACTGGGAGACCAAATTTTAAACCAAGTTATGTCTTATCATTTAGTTCAATCAGTTGCAATTAATTAACCAAGTACCATGTAAGTATACATTTAACAAGGAAAACGAAGATCTATGTTATAAGATATACACGCAAGATCATGTTGGTTAAGAAAAACAAAACTAAAATTTGGTTACTGAGATGGCTGATGTCAGAATCCGATGTCATTACTGTGTAACTTTGAGTGTCTTTGACATAACATTTGTGCTTGGTACACTGTAAAAAATGTCCGTAGAATTAACAGTGAATTTATGTAAAATCATGACATAAAAAAACTGTAAATACAAAAACAATGAAGCAGTGTGTAATTTACATCAATATACTGTAAAACTCCTAACCAAATGCCACTGTTAATTTAACAGTAAGAATATGTTGAATTGATCATATTTTTTTGCATAATTTACAAATTGTTGTAGTTTAAACACAGACAAACTGTAAGACTAAAACAGAATGTGATGGTTAAAATTACATCATTGCCCTGTTAAAAAAAAAAAAAAAAACATGCCCACCATTGTGGCTAAGTCAACTAAGGCGTCATACAATGAATCTGGGGACCTGGGTTCAATTCCGACCTGAGGTCATTTCTCGATCCCTCCCCGTCTCTCTTTCCAGCTCATTTCCTGTCTCTGCACTGTCCTGTCCAATAAAGGTGAAAAAAGCCTAAAAAATATATATATATCTGTCTAGTAGATCATTGCTTGTAACCATCATTTTGAATCATTGTTTATTGTACAATGAATATCCGTAAAATTAACAGTTATGTACTGATTATTGTACATTGAATACCTGTAAAATTGAACATTTTCAAACTGTTGTTTTTACAAGTGTTGATATACCTTACCGTAAAGCCATATACACTGTCACTGTATTTTTTACGGTGAAAAAATGGCAACCACAGCTGCCAGTTTTTCACTGTAAATTTGACAAGATTTTTTTTTACAGTGTAATTGCTCTTGATAGCTGTGTAGTCACTGTAGTGTGTTTGTCTGTATGGTGATTGGTGAACCATTTTGCATCACAGAATATGCCGCAGCGGTGCAGCCGCATGGACTCTGGGGCCTGTGATTGTATTGCCCAGACCAGTTGGTCTCCTAGTGGAAAATCCTTAAAAAATGCTCTGGTTTGAATTGTTTATAATAAAAACAATAAAGCCTATTATCGTGGGTGTTTTGATATATTTTTATATGTTTTGCTGGGAATGAATATCTCTCTCTCTCTCTCTCTCTCAAGGTTCAATAGTTTGAATATTTAATATTGAAGATTCTGCAATATTTCTAGGTCCCTGTTTAAAAGTAAGCAAATTTTGCGATACTGACCATCTTAACTGCTTTGGAGAAAAGGTCAGATTTTCCTCATTCCTAATCTCTTCTGTTAAAGCGTGTGCTCAGATGACAATCTGAGGGATTTGATCTAACAGGGATCATAAGGTGTTGGGTGTTGAGTCCATGCCAACTCGAGTGCACAGTGACAGGAGACAAGCTAAATACTAAGAAACTCTAAAATTCATTCAAAGATTGTCCTTTTTGCTCAAGTTGTTGTCAATAATATAATTTGTATAGAAAATAGCAAAGAATGCAAAATAGGAGCACTTTCACAACTGGTGAACACACAAGTTTTGGACCCCACTGTGAGCACACATACATACACGTACCCATAACAGCCAAACAAAAATGAATGAATGAAGTTACTAGACAATCAGTGTAATCACTGTGGCAATATGATCTGATAATTATATTCTTCACACACTACTAAAATGTTTCCTCATTGTTTCTTTGGATGGCTAATGGTTCTAATGGGAAAGAATCTTTAAGACTGTAGTATGCCATTCACATTTGTTTATTTGGCTGAAGCTTTTATAAAAAGTGACTTACAGCTAAGACAGGTTGAATTTGAGGAGTTAATGTTAAGGGTTTTGCTCAAGGACCCAACCATGGCAACTTGGTGGTGCTGACGTTTTGAACTCACAACCTTCCTATCAGTAACTGAGAACCACTGAGCCACCATTTACCCATGTGACAGTACATGACAGTAAATCTGTACATTTTTAATGTGCCTGCATAATGCAATGTGTAAATAATGTAATATCTGAAGCATAAATCGAGTATAATCTCATCTGTTACTGTTTAATTATGTAATGTGTATCTTGTCAGTAGGCCCATTCACGATTACTGTAACACTACAGAAACCCATTCAGAGACTTAACTGCACTTTGTTTGTGTACCAGTAATTTGCCACTGCCACATCTTACAACAGAGTTTCCTAAATTAATTCATCAATGATGAATACATGATTCAGGACTATTCTTTTTCCTTTTTAAACTCCTTAAGGACTCTTTTAAGCACCCAGTTTGGGTATGAGTTAAAGAATCCTTCCCAACTCTCCTTATAAAATTCACTTTTTCTTGGTAAAACAAAACCTTATTTTCTTGATATAACCTGCTTTGAGATCTTTCCATCAGTGACTATGGAGGAGCATGCAATCTTATTTCCCATAACACTGATTATAATTCATGATCAGATATGAATGTATCTAAACATATTACTCTTTTCTATAAAGATCATGGGGAAACAGAACAGCAAGCTAACCCCTGAGGTGATGGAGGACCTGGTGAAGAATACAGAATTTAATGAACATGAGCTAAAGCAGTGGTACAAGGGCTTCCTGAAAGATTGTCCCAGCGGTAAACTAAACTTGGATGAATTCCAGCAATTATATGTTAAGGTAAGTAAATTTTAATGGTGTTTCATTATATAGCCATATTTCTTACATTATAGGTTTGTCTATCAACTGCCACAATGTAAGCCGAAATAATTCAATAGACACATGCTTTACTCAGCGAGAAACCAACCAAGGTTCAGCTGTAAAAACTAGAATAGCATGACAATGTATTCCACGATATAATTCACCTGAATTATACACTTCATTACACTCACCTGCGTGTGTAAATAGAACATTTTTATCATGTTGTCTTTTTTTATTTCTGACAATAATGTGAGTGAGAGCGGCACGGTGGTGTAGTGGTTAGCGCTGTCGCCTCACAGCAAGAAGGTCCGGGTTCGAGCCCCGTGGCCAGCGAGGGCCTTTCTGTGTGGAGTTTGCATGTTCTCCCCATGTCCGTGTGGGTTTCCTCCAGGTGCTCTGGTTTCCCCCACAGTCCAAAGACATGCAGGTTAGGTTAACTGGTGACTCTAAATTGACCATAGGTTTGAATGTGAGTGTGAATGGTTGTCTGTGTCTATGTGTCAGCCCTGTGATGACCTGGCGACTTGTCCAGGGTGTACCCCGCCTTTCGCCCATAGTCAGCTGGGATAGGCTCCAGCTTGCCTGCGACCCTGTAGAACAGGATAAAGCGGCTAGAGATAATGAGATGTGAGTGAGACACAAGAAACACTTCTGAAAGGAATACTTCTAAATTGCTTTTTTGGCATTTTGAAGCATTTCAAGTTTGCTTTTTCACAGAAACTGGATCTGATTGCTGTATGCTGTACTTCCAATGTTAAAATAATCGTCCTGTTGAGTGTGCAATCAGTTTTCTCTCTGTGATGTTCAGTAATACCAGTGTAAATCTTTCAGTGTAAATTATTCAATGTACCTGCTGTTTTCCATATTCACTCCTTAACACCACAAGTAACGAGTGCATCTCAAACAATGAATATCATGAAAAAGTTCAATATTTTCCATCAGTTATTTAAGAAAGTGAAAATTTAATATATTCTAGACTTATTACACGTAAACTAAAATATTTCAAGCACTTTTCTAGTTTAATTTTGATAATTATGGCCTACAGTACAAAACATAAACATATCTCAAAATATTAAAGTATTTCATAAAGTATTTCTGCTCCGGTTTCCCCCACAGTCCAAAGACGTGCAGGTTAGGTTAACTGGTGACTCTAAATTGACCGTAGGGTGTGAATGTGAGTGTGAATGGTTGTCTGTGTCTATGTGTCAGCCCTGTGATGATCTGGCGACTTGTCCAGGGTGCACCCCGCCTTTCGCCCGTAGTCAGCTGGGATAGGCTCCAGCTTGCCTGCGACCCTGTAGAACAGGATAAAGCGGCTAGAGATAATGAGATGAGATGAGTATAAATACCGTGTATCTCTTGGTCTAGTTCAGTGCACACAACCACAATCATGGGGAAGACTGCTGACTTGACAGTTGTTCAGAAGACGATCACTGACACCCTCCACAAGGAGGGCAAGCCACAGAAGGTCACTGCTGAAAAGGCTGGCTGGAAAAGGTGCACAAGCAACAGGGATGATCGCAGCCCTGAGAGGATTGTCAAGAAAAGTCAATTCAAGAACTTGGGAGAGCTTCACAAGGAGTAAACTGAGGCTGGTGTCAGTGCGTCAAGAGCCACCACGCATAGATGTCTTCAGGAAAGGAGCTATGACTGTTGCCTTCCTAATGTCAATCCACTCCTGAACCAGAGACAACGGCAGAAGCATTTTACCTGGGCTAAGGAGAAAAAGAGCTGGACTGTTGCTCAGTGGTCCAAAGTCCTCTTTTCAGATGAAAGTAAATTTTGCATTTCAATTGGAAATTAAGGTCCAAGAGTTTGGAGGAAGAGTGGAGAGATGTTTGAACGTGTTTGAAGTCCAGTGTGAAGTTTCCACAGTTTGTGATGATTTGGAGTGGCCTGTCATCTGCTGGTGTTGGTCCACTGTGTTTTATCAAGTCCAAAGTCAATGCAGCCATCTACCAGGAGGTTTTAGAGCACTTCAGGTTTCAATCTGCTGACAAGCTTTATGGAGATGCAGATTTCCTTTTCCAACAGGACTTAGCACCTGCCCACAGTGCCAAAACTACTACCAAATGGTTTGCTGACCATGATATTATTGTGCTTGATTGGCCAGCCAACTAACCTCACCTGAACCCCATAGATTCTCTATGGGGTATTGTCAAGAGGAAGATGAGAAACACCCAACCCAAAAATACAGATGAGCTGAAGGTCACTATCAAAGCAACTTGGGCTTCATTAACACCTCAGCAGTGCCACAGGCTGATTGCCTCCATGTCACGCCACACTGACGCAGTAATTCATGGTAAAGGAGCCCCAACCAAGTACTGAGTGTATAAATGAACATACTTTTCAGAAGTTGGACATTTCTGTATTGTAAATCCTTTTTTGATTGATCTCAGGAAATATTCTAATAATTTGAGATACTGGATTTCTGATTTTCATGAGCTTCAAGCCATAATCATCAAAATTAAACAAAAAAATGCTTGAACTATCTCACTTTATGTGTAATGAATATAGAATATATGAAAGTTTACCTTTTGAATTACATTAAGAAAACATGAACTTTTTCATGATATTCTAATGGTTTGAGATGCACTTGTATATGTCCAATAAACCAGCTAGTTACTGCACTTGGTGCTCATCAAGATGATTTGTCTATGTGCATACCTCACTGTAGGTGTATCTGGAGTGTTCCATGTATTTAACACAGCAGGACTCTACTTTTCTAAATTCTCGATACATTCTGGTCATCAGTGTTTTCTTAAGATGGACTGCTTTGTTATTGATAATTTCTTCTACCAGAGAAATGCAAAATGGCAGCACCAGACTGAAACAAAGCTGTTATGGTATGATACTGGTACATAAATCATCTCATCTCATAATCTCTAGCCGCTTTATCCTTCTACAGGGTCGCAGGCAAGCTGGAGCCTATCCCAGCTGACTATGGGCGAAAGGCGGGGTACACCCTGGACAAGTCGCCAGGTCATCACAGGGCTGACACATAGACACAGACAACCATTCACACTCACATTCACACCTACGGTCAATTTAGAGTCACCAGTTAACCTAACCTGCATGTCTTTGGACTGTGGGGGAAACCGGAGCACCCGGAGGAAACCCACGCGGACACGGGGAGAACATGCAAACTCCACACAGAAAGGCCTTCGCCGGCCCCGGGGCTCAAACCCAGGACCTTCTTGCTGTGAGGCGACAGCGCTAACCACTACACCACCGTGCCGCCTACATAAATCATTAGCTTAGGAAATGCACCTTAGTGATTTTTATAATGAACATAATTGAGCTTGTTTCTTGCAGTTCTTCCCTTATGGTGATGCATCAAAGTTTGCACAGCATGCCTTCAGAACCTTTGATAAGAATGGGGATGGTACTATTGACTTCAGAGAGTTCATATGCGCCCTGTCCATCACATCACGAGGAAGCTTTGAGCAGAAACTTAACTGGGCCTTCAACATGTATGACCTAGATGGAGATGGCAAAATCACTCGAGTGGAAATGCTGGAAATTATAGAGGTATGTAGACAGTCTACCACTGTTCAATAGTTTTTGCATTTATATTTACAGCATTTATCAGACAACCTTATCCATGGTGACAGAAGATACCCTTATCTAGAAGACATACAGGTTGTTTTTAAAACACTTTGATTAAACTTTGATTACATTATAGTTCTGGAGGAAATTCTTCTGGCCCAAGCTTAGTGAATCACTTAAACATGCGACTTGGTGGGATATGACACTGCCTTGTTTCTTCTTTATTTAGGATTTTCATCAACATAACAGATATACAAGTTAGACGTCATGATGCTTTGAACCAGTTGAGGGGAACGTATGTTTCGAACAGTTTCAAACCTGATCTTTATCAGACAGGTGCATTTTTATTTGCAGTGATCGTGTCTTATTGTTTTGTTTTGAGAGCCTGTTGTTGTCAGACATACAGATCAAAGATCAACAGAAACAGGATTTTGTTAAAAATATGAAAAAGGTAATTAATTAAAAAAGAAGAAGAAGACATAGACATGCCACAAAAGGAGCATGAGGACATCAAAGAAAGAAATACAACTGGCTTTCTAAGCTAGGGATAAATGTGAGGCTTCAGTTATGCTTACTCATTTAATAGATGCTTTGCCCAAGGCAGAATCTAATTTCAAAAAATGTATCCTGAGTACTTTGTATGCAGTATAAACTTGAGATGAAACATTGCTTACTGTATGTGTGATTAGTGTTTTCCATTCCAACATTCTGTGTTCACATTGGAGCTAAAAACATGATTGTTCAACAGCCATCAATATGGTTCAATATCAGAATATTTTCAGACAGAAAATGTAGAAAAGATAAATTATATCTGTGTCAGGTCTCAAGTCTACCTCATCATAGTACCTGTTTACTAATGGCACAAATGTTTTTTTTGGCAGCAGATACAATAAAATGCATTGAAGCTCACTGGATATTCATAACATTCAGAATTCAGTCATGTTTTGTGATATTCACAGTAAAACAGGTAGTTACACTGTACAAGAAAATTCTTACTCTGCGTTCCTTTTGGTTAGCAGCAAAATATGGATATTATAAATTAGTTAGAAATGGGGTAAAGAGTGGGAATCTCACTTGACTTAAACAGACAAAGCTGTTCCCAAAGCTGAAGTCTAAAAGGTGCCAAAATGAACTGAAATTAAAGCTGGCTCTGGTTCAGACATGACTTAGATGAAAGTGCAGGGACTATTTTCACACACAAGCATTATGCATTAAGCATTTTTGAAAACAAGGTTTACTTTCCAGTTTTACAGCAATAAATTAAGAGGAGATCAAAGTAAAAGGTGACAGTTTGGGTGGCCATAAAGGGAATAAGGATATAACACGTTCCTTTTCTTTAAAGGCTATTTACAAAATGGTTGGCACTGTGATCATGATGAAGATGAATGAGGACGGCCTGACACCAGAGCAGAGGGTGGATAGAATCTTTAGCAAGATGGATAAGAACAACGATGACCAAATCACTCTCGATGAGTTTAAGGAAGCAGCAAAGAGTGACCCGTCTATTGTACTGCTTTTGCAGTGTGACATGCAAAAGTGAGGGTATGCAGATCAGCATTCTCTGGACTGAATATGTTGTAATGTTTTATTTGTGCTCAGCCAATTTCCACAAGATTACAATGAATTATATTTGGACTATTCAGATGAATCTGCTTCTTGTGGTTGAAATTCTAGTATGCATGAGAATATCAAATGCTAAGAGTTATAAATCTTAATTTAATTTCAAATTTGCAACAATGTACGGTGTGCAAAATAAATGAGCCATTTTCATTGTTCCATCGTTAGTCAGTGAAGTGCTCCACAGTAGGCATCACATTTCTAGCTACAATACTTACAGATCATATTTACCACAGTAGCTACTGTATTTCCTACGGTGGTTCAGGCAGTAAAAACAGTCACTTTAAATGTTTCAAGTTCTATCAAAACCGTATGATCTTAAAAATCAAGGAGGGTAGAGGGGTTAAATTAGCCTCCCAAATGTGCTTGTTCCTGATTATAAATGTAAGTTATTTGCATGCATGTACTAAGTGTAAAGTTTAATCTTTATCTCTTCTTTTGGCAACCTTGACAAATAATATAAGGAGGCCTTATAAATGAGAACATTAACAATACTAATGATGTGCGAAATTTACACGTGATTCATCAGCCCATTAGATATCTTCCCTTGGATGCATGTTTCTCCCAGAAACCTACAGTGTGTATTTGTATAAGCTATCTGTAAGGGCAACGATATATTGTGCATCTTGTCTTGGACCAACTTAGCTTTTATGTGTAAAGACTCAAGTAGCTTTAAACAGATATACACCGAGTTGACATTTTATCAGCTACACCGATCTAGTGCCTAATAAACTGGCAACTCAGTAGATATAATTTTTACCATACACACCAAATTGCAGTCCACAAGATACTATTTAGATGTATCCATTAAACCAACAGCACCGTGTCTTGAATGGATATGGAAAACTGGAATATAAATGACGGCTGCCCAACCACATTACATACATTGCTTTTTATTTACACATTAATCATATCAGCGTGTGTATGTGTATGAATGTAAGTGATGAATTCTGAGAAGTCAGTTGTCCCATACAAGTTCTTTCTATGGAGGACTGTATTAAGCTTGTGCTTCCCATAATAAAGAAGCAATCAACAGCAAATGTGCTTGGTACAGAAATTCACTCTAAATGGGGTGCTTTTATTGATTTTTTTTTTTTTGTAAAATATTTCTACACTGTTGACATTTAATACTGTTTATACAGTACTATAATGCATCTTATGAAGGAAAATTATGAGTTTTGCAAAATGATATGAGCCACAACTTAAATCACCTGAAACAAACATAATGTTACTCATATATACTAAATAAATGCCAACTACAAAGTATCTTGCTTAGAAGGATGCACTTTTTATGTATAATGCGCTTTTTCTGTATCAGGGATAATGAACCTGGGCCAAAACATTCCTTATGGTGCATACCATAACAAATCTTGAATGGTCTTCTCACACCAAAAAGGGTTCCCCTATCATCTCAACTTTAAGAACCCTAAAATTAGGAATGTAATTAGCCCACTGATATTGTATATCTTTCCAGTTTTTGTTTGCACAACTAGAAAAACATGGTGTTACTGTTTTCTTGCTTTCCACAAAAAAAGAAAGCATCAAGCCAATGCATGTCCTATAAGGCTCAGAATGCTACACAGTTTTATCTCCCAAGCTCCTTGTAGAAAATAAGAATAATGTGTTTGTAAATCCAAAAATTACAGGTGTATATCTTTTCCATGTAAATATCTGTATCTAACATGAAAAACGAATGATCAAATGGAAAACTGATTGTGCAGTATGTTGTGTTTTATTTGTGGCATGTCTTAAACACAATATGTAATGGTTGCGCTGCCAATATTGTGATTCCAATCAATAAACTGTATGGGCTGTTTTCACAACATACAGTGTGTGCTTAAGTTGTGTATTTATAAAAAAAAGACATTACAGCTGCAAAAAGTGGACACGACCCTTGACCAAAGTGGCCTGTAACTAACTTTTCTCTCTTTTTTAAAAATCAGAGAACACAGGAACAGGAAATTGGTTAAATTATGCTTGACATTTAGCATTTTTATAAAACAGCTTTTATTAAAACAGCTTTTAACATAGCTTTTCTGTAAAACAAGTGAATCATTAAAATTAATGAATAAAACTAACTACAGAAACATCTAAAAAATACATCAAGTCTACCCTTCATTCTCAACAAAGCTTAGTGCAGTCTCTTCTTTTGACAGTCTTATGACAAATTCTCTCCCTCAGTTTCTCTCTCTGGATCTTGCAGCTGATGAATTTTAATATGAGAACTCTGAGGCAGGTGACTGTAAGAAAACAACATTTTTCATGAACTTTATATGAATTTTATTTATATTTGATATGTTCCATGTATTTTAGCATTACATAACACTGAGGTGCCTGTAGTTCTCTACCTTGTGGTCAGAGGTGTGATGAAGATGAACTGTCGCAGATGTTGACGCTCAGAAAGCTCAAGAAGTAGGTCCAGCGAGATCCGTCGGTTGTGCATATCCTGTACAGAAAGAAATGATCATAAAGTACAAAGCTATGAACAGCAATTCCTGGGCTCCAAGGACTAGTTTACAAGTATGCCCAAATGTTCAATTGCTGCCATGACAGCTCCAAAGTTTGGACACTCTACCATGATGCACTAAATACATCTTTGAAGTTTAGTTATGATCAGACAATGCTTTCTTGAGTAACTATGTTGTTTTACATAAACTACTACTTCACTACCTGTTGAATTTCGAGAAAGACACTGAATGGGTTTAACTCCAGATTCTCACACAAATATATGAAGATATGATTATACTGTTACTAGAGACTGTGTTCACCTTCATAGTGTCAAGAGCATCCATTAAAGCAGTAATCAGGGACGAGTGCGCATGTTGAGAAAAAAAATCTAAAAAGTAGCGGGGGGTCTGGGGGCCGCAGTTGATGGCACAACGGACTTCATGGACGAAGTCGTTGAAACTGAGCCTGTGGTGGTGATCACAGCAGTACCAGTCGCCAGTGGGTTGCCCGTGCCCGGCTCCCCGGGTGTAGTTGAACTTGAAGTATGTTTAAAAGCACTTGATATGGAGTAATTGCTCTTTAGCAAAAATGTTTTCTTACGGTGTTTCACTGATCCGGCATGACTCTGTAGAGCCTTTAATCCTCTTGATCCATAAAATATTACATCGTCACACACCGTACAAACAGCTTTACTGGAAACATCGAGTTTTTTCACGAATTCACCAATGGTTACCGACACCGATCCATGCTTGCCATCTACCGGGGCTAGCGTAACTTTATTATCCAACCAGTCCCATCTGAACTTATTCTTCACACTCGCATCTATTTCACGCACCTTAGCTTCATCTCGCTTTTCAATCGTATTCAGCATTTTGATGTTTAAACACATTATGAACACAATAACTATCTAAATGAACAACACAAGCAAATTTGGAAGTCACAGTGAAAAAGCGGGAAAGTTTTCACTATGATGAATGTTGGTTGGCTGTTATATCCTTAATGTCAATGTTTTGACCAATCATAAAGCAGATAACATAAGTTTTACTTCACATACAAGCTGTCGTTAAACGAGATTGTGTGGGAATCAAAATGGAAGCATTCGAATAGAAATGTAAACACTGGTCTACATCTATCGACTGATAAGTTCAGTCTCAGTCACCAGGATAAATGAACCCCCCCCCAATAAATAAAAAAATTCTCAGTGGATTTGCAGTAATATAAAAAATAGCATTTTTGAGTCCAAAAAAGCGGAATTCCGCCAAAAAGCGGAAAAATCTCATCCCTGAGTAATGTGTTGCATCTCAGGATAAGCACCTTGTGATAATTCAGGCACTAATTTTGTAGGGATTACCGAAAACACTTAGGACTAGTTAGCAAAATATTGTTCACATAATGTTTTTACTTGGGGTGCCAAATTACCCAAAAGGCTACATGAATTTATCCAAGGAAGTACAAGGAGAAAAAAAGCTGGTTATAGTTCTTACAGTACAGCATCCATGAACCAAAAAGTAAACCAGAGTCACCATTCAGTCAGTCAGCTAATTTTGTTTGCCAGAGTAGTACAGTAGGTGAGATTACCTGACCACCAAAATGACCTCCTGTATGACCTGTATGACCTCCTGTTTGGTCTGCATAATTCATTTTAGTGGGAGGAAATGGTATGAAGAAAAGAGAAAGGGCATTTGTACTTTGTGCCCGGACCCATAAAACATGCATACAATCAAATCAATCAACAACAGCATTAAAACAAGCATGAACATGCATATAGATCACTTTAAAGTACAATAAACAAAATTTGACTCACCATGTACACATCAAACTCATCCAAGCATCTAAGGGGGGATTCTGTGATCTCCCACAGGGACAGAATAAAGCAAACTGTGGAGAAGGAGCGCTCACCACCAGACAAAGAGCGCATGTCATTTACAGTGTCATTCTCCCGTCCTGGTGGTTTCACCTTTAGCAGGCACAAGTCAAATAAAAAGATAACATCTGGTCACACATAGCATGATATATTAGCAACCTGCCTATGAGAATCCTACTGATTTCTACAGCAGCGTTAAGCAATCAGCTTCCCACTGTTCATAAGAGAACTCATTTTTAAGACAACTAAAATGTGTATTACAGCTAAAGCATATACATTTAGTATCTACATTTGTCTATGGTAATCATATTTAAACATCCTTATACTGACACCAGTCTTGACAATTCATGTTGTACAGGAGTTATTAGATTCCTGTCCTAGAGGATCACAGCACTGCAGTGTTCTCCTAATTAGCAAACCCTCAACCGAACTAGAAGACCTTTGACTAGTGCACTTTGGCATGGGAGAGTGCTGTGCAGACACATTGTCATGGCCCCTCATGACATTATTATATGAGGGCTGCATTTTGCACATATAGTTTTGATGCTTTTCTTTAATATGGGTGTGGCAGCAGGGGCGTGGTTGAGCATCAGCTGTGGATGGAGAGAAGGCAAGTTGAGCCAGGTAACGCGTGATGATTCTTACCTGTGTGTTATTACAGCTCATCTATTTATGTGTTTATTGTCCTTTCAGTGAGGCTGTGTGAGCCAGAACCAACACAAACAACACACTCGCCTTGAACGTGAACATAGCAAGCTATGAGCAGCTTAGAGTTTTTGGTTTAGTTTATTTTTATTCACTATACGTGGAGAAAAAGTGCTTGCAGGGGAAAGACAGAAAAGTTAAAAAAAAAAAAAAATCCCACAAGGCTCTCTTAAGTCACCTTGGGAAAAGTTAGAAAGAATGGAGCTTCAGTTCAGAACTCAGTGGTTACATATTAAAAATAAAGCAGAACATACTGAAATGGAAAGAGTTTCATTGTTGTGATCAAACATCATGGACCCGCAGCAGTGCAGCTTGATGAGGAAATTGTTGAAGTATAACTTGCATCTCACCGAGAGGGATCTATCAGAATAGCACACCAGAGACATTTTGTACATTTTACATATACTGAGTGGTTGAACTTGACAAATTATTGCATGCATGCATGACAAACACTTTTTAGGATCTGAAATGCCTATATTATTTAATGTGAACTATAAACATACTCTCCCACATTTAAATATTACCATAAAATACCAAACATAATACAAATGGCCCCAATAATACAGTAAAGCTCACACTACCTTCTCAGTGTTTTGTATCGAGCCTGCCTGTCAGTCATGATGTTGTCCAGACGATCAATAAATTTCTTCAGATCTCTCAGCTGACTGGATTTGTTTTTATAATTACCATGAGCCTCGACATACTCCCTGGTGAGTAATAAAAGCCAGATCACAGACTTTATTTCTATTAATGATTTTTTTTTAAATCCATCAAATAGTAAAACATTATAAATGTGGATACCTGACCACTTGCTCCTGATTGCCATAGGTGCTCTCTTGTAAGCTGATCTTCTGCCGAAGACGTGTGATCTCTGTGTCGATACTCTTGGCGCTCCGATCTGTCCGCTGTGGATCAGGACAGATTTCTTTGGCTTTTGCTTCAATATCCTAATGAGAAAAGGTGAGAAAAAGTGATATAGTGAAGTACATTTGTCTTTTGGCTGGTTGCCCAGGAACAAGTTTTTCACAACATAATGATAATGCCGTCCGTGTTAGCCACAAAGAGAAAGTGTTAGATCTTACAACTATCCTTTATCGCTGGCACATCCATCCCAAGCAAATCTGACAATTTTAGAACTCTGTAAAATCTCAACAGCAAATATTCAAACATTTCCTCCCCCCATAATTTATCGTCTCGTCTTCTTCCGCTTATCCGGGACCGGGTCGCGGAGGCAGCAGTCTAAGCATGGAAGCCCAAACTTCCCTTTCCCCAGACACCTCGGCCAGCTCCTCGGGAAGAACACCGAGGCGTTCCCAGGCCAGCCGAGAGACATAGTCCCTCCAGCGTGTCCTGGGTCTTCCCCGGGGCCTCCTCCCGGGGGGACATGCCTGGAACACCTCCCCAGGGAGGCGTCCAGGAGGCATCCGAAAAAGATGCCCGAGCCACCTCAGCTGATTCCTCTCGATGTGGAGGAGCAGCGGCTCTACTCCGAGCTCCTCCCGAGTGACTGTGCTTCTCACCCCATCTCTAAGGGAGCGCCCAGCCACCCTGCAAAGGAAACTCATTTCGGCCGCTTGTATCCGCGATCTTGTTCTTTCTGTCATTACCCAAAGCTCATGACCATAGGTGAGAGTCGGAACGTAGGTCGACCGGTAAATTGAGAGCTTCGTCTTTTGGCTCAGCTCCTTCTTCACCACGACAGACCGGTAAAGCGACCGCATCACTGCGGAGGCTGCACCGATCCTCCTGTCGATCTCATGCTCCATCCTTCCCTCACTCGTGAACAAGATCCCGAGATACTTAAACTCCTCCACTTGAGGCAGGACTTCTCCACCAACCTGGAGAGGGCAAGCCACCCTTTTCCGGTCGAGAACCATAGCCTCGGACTTGGAGGTGCTGATTCTCATCCCAGTCGCTTCACACTCGACTGCAAACCGCCCCAGTGCATGCTGAAGGTCCTGGTTTGAAGAAGCCAACAGGACAACATCATCCACAAAAAGCAGAGATAAAATCCTGTGGTACCCAAACAGGATTCCTTCCGGCCCCTGGCTGCACCTAGAAATTCTGTCCATAAAAATTATGAACAGAACCGGTGACAAAGGGCAGCCCTGCCGGAGTCCAACATGCACTGGGAACAGGTCTGACTTACTGCCGGCAATGCGAACCAGACTCCTGCTCCGTTCGTACAGGGACCGGACAGCCCTTAGCAAAGAGCCCCGAACCCCATACTCCCAAAGCACCCCCCACAGAATACCACGGGGGACACTCAGGGCGGATCTCATCCCCCCCCCCCCCCGGTGCCTTGGCACCGAGGAGCTTGCAAACCACCTCAGTGACTTCGGCTTGGGTAATGGACGAGTCCACCTCTGAGTCATCAGCCTCAGTCTCCTCAGTGGAAGACATGATGGTGGGATTGAGGAGATCCTCAAAGTATTCCTTCCACCGCCCGACAATGTCCCCAGTCGAGGTCAACAGCTTCCCACCCGCACCGTAAACAGTATTGGCAGAGTACTGCTTCCCCCTCCTGAGGCGCCGGACGGTTTGCCAGAATTTCTTCGAGGCCGACCGATAGTCCTTCTCCATGGCCTCCCCAAACTCCTCCCAGTTCCGAGTTTTTGCCTCCGCAACTGCCCGAGCTGCAGCACGCCTGGCCTGCCGATACCCGTCAACTGCCTCAGGAGTCCCGGAGGTCAACATGGCCCGAGAGGACTCCTTCTTCAGCTTGACGGCATCCCTTACTTCCGGTGTCCACCACCGGGTTCAGGGATTGCCGCCACGACAGGCACCGGAGACCTTGCGGCCACAGCTCCGAACAGCTGCGTCCACAATGGAGGTAGAGAACATGGTCCACTCAGACTCAATGTCCCCCGCCTCCCTCGGAAGCTGGGAAAAGCTCTCCTGGAGGTGGGAGTTAAAGACCTCCCCAACAGAGTGCTCGGCCAGACATTCCCAGCAGACCCTCACCATACGTTTGGGCCTGCCAGGTCTGTCCAGCTTCCTCCTCTGCCAGCGGATCCAACTCACCACCAGGTGGTGATCAGTTGACAGCTCAGCCCCTCTCTTCACCCGAGTGTCCAAAACATAGGGCCGGAGATCAGATGAAACGACTACAAAGTCGATCATCGACCTCCGACCTAAGGTGTCCTGGTGCCACGTGCACTTATGGACACCCCTATGCTCGAACATGGTGTTCGTTATGGACAAACCGTGACTAGCACAGAAGTCCAATAACAAAACACCACTCGGGTTCAGATCGGGGAGGCCGTTCCTCCCAACCACGCCCCTCCAGGTGTCACTGCCATCGCCCACGTGAGCATTGAAGTCCCCCAGTAGCACAATGGAGTCCCCAGTCTGAGCACCCCTCAGTACCTCTCCCAGGGACTCCAAGAAGGCCGGATACTCTATACTGCTATTTGGCCCGTAGGCACAAACAGCAGCAAGAGCCCTCTCCCCAATCCGAAGGCGCAGAGAGGCGACCCTCTCGTTCACTGGGGTAAACTCCAACACATGGCGGCTGAGCTGGGGAGCTATAAGTAAGCCCACACCAGCCCGCCGCCGCTCACCACGGGCGACTCCAGAGAAGTGGAAAGTCCAGCCCCTCTTGAGGAGCTGGGTTCCAGAGCCCAAGCTGTGCATGGAGGTGAGCCCGACTATCTCTAGCCGGTACCTCTCAACCTCCCGCACAAGCTCAGGCTCTTTCCCCCCCAGCGAAGTGACATTCCATGTCCCAACAGCCAGCCGCTGTGTCCGGGGATCAGGTCGTCGAGGCCCCTGCCTTCGACTGCCACCCAATCCACACTACACCAATCCCCTACTGCTACCTCTGTGGGTGGTGAACCCACAGGAGCCCCATAATTTATACTTTTCCATAATTTGTGTTGATAAATTTACTCTCAACAAATGTAAATCTGGATTGTATGGGAAATGGTCACAAATTATTCCATTTTTGCATGACAGGAAATCATGGAGGAGCCAAGGTTAGCACTGGAACGCTATCAATAACCAGTACAGTTATCCTCAATTAGTTACAATTTCCACATGGATCCCAATAAATCACCACTAAGGAATATGTTTACAACCCCAAATCAGAAAAAAGTTGGGATGGTAGAGAAAATACAAATAAAAAAAATAAATAAATAATAAATTTTAAAAAAGCAGTGATTTCTAAATTTACTTTGACTTGTATTTCAGACAGTATTGTCGACAGTATGAACCCAAGATATTTCATGTTTTGTCTGGTCGACTTCATTTCATCCATTCCTGCATTTCAGGCCTGCAACACATTTCTAAAAAAAGTTGGGGTGGGGACAATTTAGGGCTACTAATGAGGTAAAACAACTAAATAACGATGTGATTTGAACAGATGATGTCAACAGGTGATCGTAATCATGATTTGATTCAAAATCAGTATAGAAGAAAGACCTAGTCTCTGAGGAGTAAAGATGGGTTGAGGATCTCCCGCAAATATGTGAGAAAATTAAATTATTGAAATGTTCCTCAAAGAAAGATAAGAAGGTGTGGCAGCGGGGGCATGGCCAAGCAGCAGTCTGTGAATGGAGGGCGGGGTCGGGGAAGATAAGTGGCTAAGTCATTCCACCTGCTGTCAATTAATGTGTGTGTTTGTTACAGGGAGGGAGCATAAAAGGGGAGAGAGAGAGAGAGAGAGAGAGCAGAGAAAAGGGGCTCTCTCCCTGACCACAACGCATGTGAGTGAAAAGCTCAATAAAAAGTGTTTGTGTAAACATCAACTCTCGCCTGCCGTGCTTTCTGTGCTCCACCCACATCAGGAACTGTTACAGTGGTGCCAAAACCTGGGAGCACAGAAGGGGAACTGTCCCATGGAGTCCTCCCCATTCAAAGAGCTCATCCTTGCTCTCGCTACCGCCCAGCAGAACCAGCATCAAGCGCTGATCACCCTCCGAAAGGAACAGGAGCAATGCTTCGAAACCTTGATGCTGGCCCAGCAGGAAGATCGCCAGGCGTTCCAGCACCTGCTCGCATCAGCAGGGGTGTCAGCCACCGCTGCCTGCACCCTCATGAAAATGGGACTGCAGGATGATCCAGAAGCGTTCCTCGCCCTCTTCAAGCAAGCAGCCGAGGCGTGGGGGTGGCCGCTGGAGCGGCGCGCCTCTTCCCGCTCCTGACTGGCAAGGCGCAGCTCACAGCGCAACAGCTCCCTGTGGACAGCCGACTGGTGTATGCTGACCTGAGGAAAGCCATCCTGCAGCGGCTTGGCCGCTCCCTGGAGCAACATCGCCAGCACTTCCGGACACTGGCATTGGAGGACGTTGGCCAGCCGTTTGCATTCGGCCAGCAACTCCGGGACGCCTGCCAGCGGTGGCTGAGGGCGGAAGACCACGACGCCGACAAGATCATCGATCTGGTGGCACTGGAACAGTTTATCTCTCGTCTTCCGGAAGGAACGGTGGAATGGGTCCAGTGTCATTGCACGGTGTCGCTGGAACGAGCCATCGAGCTGGCGGAGGACCATCTGGAGGTGGCTCCAACAGCAGCCAGACGAGGTGTCTCCCCTCACTTCTCTTCTCTCTCTTCTCCCCCTCCCCACCCCGTTCCCCTGCCACGGAGGCAGTAGCTGGCTCCTCCCCAGCCGACCCGTCGCACCCATGGTGTCCTCCCATCTCCCTCTTCCGTGTCTGTGTTGTCTCCCCCTTAGGTAAGTGACACCCATAACACCAGTGCAGAGGGAAAGCCTGGGCCGGTGTGCTGGCATGGTGGGGAATCGGAGCATCTCCAGAGTCAAAGCTCCGCAAGGGAGGTGGGAGCTGTAATCCGGATCCCCGATGCACCAGAAACCGCCCCCGATCAGGCCGGAACGTATCGCATACCAGTACGTGTTCAAGGGGATACATATGACGCTTTGGTGGATTCCGGTTGTAATCAGACCTCAATTCACAAACTCCTGGTGCAAGGTGAGGCACTGGGGAGAGCACAAGCGGTGAAAGTGTTGTGTGTGCACAGGGATGCTCACAATTATCCCTTAGTGTCTGTCCGTATTCTATTCCGGGGCCAAATGCATAGAGTAAAGGCAGCGGTTAGTCCTTGTCTCACCCACTCGTTAATTTTGGGTACTGATTGGCCAGGGTTTAAAAAACTGATGGAATATCTAACACGTAGTGGGTCCAGCACTAGTAGGTCACGGGAAGATCCCGGTGTGGCACTGACTGGAGAAGCTGTCACAGAGCCGTCTCTGTCAACACCGTGTCAGAGCAAGGAGCAGCCCACTCCTTCTCCCTCTCAGGGATTCCCTTGGGGATTTCCCGTTAGAGCAGTCGCGAGACGAGACTCTGCGGCATGCGTTTGACCAAGTGAGAGTAATCGATGGTCAAACTCTTCAGCCAAACGCGGCACCGACCTTCCCCTATTTTTCTATGATTAAAGATAGATTGTACCAAGTGACGCAGGACACTCAAACTAACGAACGAATAACCCAGTTGTTAATCCCAAAGAGCCATAGGGAACTCGTGTTCCATGCGGCTCATTTTAATCCCATGGCTGAACACTTAGGGCAAGATAAACACTAGCCCAAATAATGGCCCGGTTCTATTGGTCAGGGATTCGCGGGGATGTCTGTCGGTGGTGTGCGGCGTGCCGTGAATGCCAATTAGTAAATCCTGCGGCCACTCCAAAAGTGCCACTGCGCCCTCTTCCTCTAATTGAGACCCCATTTGAGTGAATTGGGATGGATCTCGTCGGGCCATTAGATCGGTCAGCACGGGGATATCGCTTTATTTTAGTTCTGGTGGACTATGCAACGCGATATCCGGAAGTAGGTGCCTCTCCGCAATATCTCAGCACGCAGTATTGCGGAAGCGCTCTTCCGCTTTATTTCCTGGGTCAGGATTACGAAAGAAATCCTGACAGACCAAGGCACCTCGTTTGTCATGCACCCTGTGAGAACTGTACGGGTTACTGGAGATTGTCTATCCGCACCAGTGTCTATCACCCACAAACGGATGGCTTAGTAGAGCAATTTAACCAAACACTCAAGAACATAATCCAGAAATTCGTAAGTGAAGATGCGTGTAATTGGGATAAGTGGCTCAAGCCCCTGTTATTTGCAGTACGAGAGGTCCCACAAGCCTCCACGGGGTTTTCTCCCTTTGAATTATTATATGGGCATAAGCCATGTGGCATTCTGGACATGCTACGGGAAAATTGGGAGGAGGGACCTTCACCTAGTAAAAACGAAATCCAGTATGTTCTTGACCTGCACGCAAAACTCCACACCCTCATGCACCTAACCCAGGAGAATTTGCGGCAGGCACAAGAAAAATCAAAGCCGGCTGTATGACAGGGGCACGCGCCTTAGAGAGTTCACGCCGGGAGACAAAGTGTTCGTATTATTGCCCATGTCAAGTTCTAAATTAGTCGCCAAGTGGCAAGGGCCCTTCGAGGTCACACGGCGAGTCAGGGACATCGACTATGAGGTGAGATGAATGGATAGGGGCGGGGCACTGCAAATCTACCACCTCAACCTTTTAAAACGCTGGAATGAGGGGGTCCCTGTGGCGTTGGTAGTCCCGGAGAAGGCAGAGCTGGGGCCAGAGGTGAGAAAGATAACATCTCTGACCACTCCGGTCCCTTGTGGAGACCACCACTCACCAGCCCAACTCATGGAGGTAGCCAAGTTGCAAAATGAATTTTCCGACATGTTCTCGTCCCTTCCTGGTCGTACCCACCTCATAGAGCACCACATCGAAACGCCCCCGGGGGTGGTAGTGCATAGCTGCCTTTACCGCTTGCCCGAACACAAGAAAAAGGTGGTTCGGGACGAACTCAAGGCCATGCTCAAAATGGGCATAATCGAGGAGTCCCACAGTGACTGGAGCAGCCCAGTGGTCCTGGTTCCCAAGACCGACAGGTCGGTCCGGTTCTGTGTGGACTATAGAAAGGTTAACGCGGTGTCTAAATTTGATGCATACCCAATGCCTTGCATTGATGAGTTGCTTGATCGGTTAGGTGCTGCTCACTTTTTTTTGACACTGGATCTAACAAAGGGATATTGGCAGATCCTCTTGACTCCTCTATCCCAAGAGAAAACGGCCTTTTCCACACCGTTTGGTTTACACCAATTTGTCGTCACGCTCCCTTTTGGGTTGTTTGGGGCGCCCGCTACGTTCCAGCTGCTTATGGACAGGGTCCTCCGCCCTCACGCTGCCTATCTAGACGACATAATCTACAGTTATGATTGGCCGCGGCACTTGGAACACCTGAGGGCTGTTCTAAAGTCACTGAGGCGAGCAGGCCTCACAGCTAACCCGAAAAAGTGTGTGATTGGGTGGGTGGAAGTACAGTATCTGGGGTTCCACTTGGGCCATGGGCAGGCGTGTCCCCAAATTAACAAGACTGCAGTGATTGCGGCCTGCCCGAGGCCCAAGACCAAAAAGGAGGTGAGACGATTCTTGGGGCTAGCTGGCTATTATCGTAGGTTTCTACCTAATTATTCGGACATGACCAGCCTGCTAACTGATCTCACTAAAAAGGGGGCTCCAGATCCAGTCCAGTGGATGGAGCAGTGCCAACAGGCCTTCTCTGAGGTAAAAGCTGCATTGTGTGGGGGGCCACTTTTATACTCCCCTGACTTCTCTCTCCCCTTTATTTTGCAGACTGATGCATCAGACAGAGGGCTGGGGGCCGTTTTGTCCCAGGAGGTGGAGGGCGAGGAGCGCTCCGTGCTGTACATCAGCCGGAGACTGTCAATGCGTGAAAGCAAGTACAGCACAATCGAGAAGGAGTGTCTTGCCATCAAGTGGGCGGTCCTCGATACTACCTGCTGGGGCGCCCTTTCGCTCTCTGTTTGGACCACACACCCCTCCAGTGGCTCCAATGCGCGAATCACCCGTTGGTATCTTGCCCTCCAGCCATTTAAGTTCGAGGTGATCCACAGGCCGGGGGCACAGATGGTGGTGGCGGACTAGCTGTCCTGTCGGGGGGGTGTCAGCTTCAGGCTGGGCAGCTCCCCGGCCCGAGTTGGGCAGTGGGGGTATGTGGCAGCAGGGGCGTGGTCAAGCAGCAGTCTGTGAATGGGAGGGTTTTGGGGAAGGTAAGTGGCTGTCATTCCACCTGCTGTCAATTAGTGTGTGTGTGTTAGTTAGAGGGAGGGAGCATAAAAGGAAGGAAGGAGGGAGGGATGGGATGGATGGGAGGGAGGGAGGGAGGGAGGGAGAGCGCAGAGAAAAGGGGCTCTCTCCCCGCCCACAACGCATGCAAGTGAGTGAAAAGCTCAATAAAGTGTTTGTGTAAACATCAAATCTCGCCTGCCGCGCTTCTGTGCTCCACCCACATAAGGAACTGTTACAGAAGGGATTTGGATACATCAGCCTCTATGATGTATTTTATTATTATTATTATTATTATGCGATTCAGGGAATCTGTAGGAATTTCGGTGTGTAAAGGGCAAGGGCACAAGTCTAAGCTGAACACCTGTGATCTCTGATCCCTCAGATGCACGGCATCAAGAACAGTCATTCATCTATAGCTGACAGACTTGACTTGCAAGTTGTCCTTTATGACTCCTGACTTGACCGAGACTCATCAATTGTAACTTGTGAACAAGTGGCCTGATTACTGAAACACAGTGTGTGAAATTTACATAAAAAATAGGTTTTATTTGCGCATGTTTATCCATTTATTTATTTATTTTGGACTACAGCCTCCCCTTCACCCAACTCCCTTCTTAATGAAGCTCAGACACACTCATTAGTGGATAGGATTCTCTCACACAGTTCCCTGCAGATTTGATAATTATTTAAATTGATTTTATGAATTACAATGTAGTATTCTTCACCTAGAGGGGGAAAAAAAAACACCACATGAGAGGCTTAATTACAATTACAATTACAGACTACAGTAATCAAGGGACAAACTGAAAACAGGTGAAAGTAAATCAATACACACTAGGGAGACTACCAATGACAAGGCATGAACCAAAACAAAATGCACATGGCGACGTAAACACATGGAAGTAGGCGCCATAGTGCTGTGCACCAAGAGCCGTATGCAACACACTGCGAGAAGGAAAAATGTGACGCACTCCTAAATCTTAGCTATTGATGTTTAGGATAATTAATTATTTTAATCTTTCTAAAGGGGTTCTATTTAGAAAACATGCTGAAATGAAAGCTCTTTTATAGGGTTCCACATTGTCCCTCTGGACAAAATCCTAAAGGCTCAAACTGAAGAGTCCTTAAATCAGGTTTCTACAAACACATCATTAGATTTAAAAAAAAAAGTGCTTGTCAATACCTCTTTTTCATTTTCTTTGCAAGCGAGGTTCTCTCTTATGGTTTTTATATTGTCCTGATGTGTCTTGAGCTTCCCTTCCAGGACCTTGAGGTCCTGTTCAAGTTTATTGCGGTCAGACTCAGCTTTTGCTTGCTCCTCCTGATCACACAAGCACAAGAAACTTACAGTTGATTGTCATGAGCTGACTTAGAAGTTTTGCCATAATTTAGTTATTCACACCAACCTTCAATTGCTCCGTTTCATCCGAGAGTTGCTCCTTTTTATTTTTCACATCTTTGTATTTCCGATCAAGGTCTGCAATTGCCTTATTATGCTTTTCCAGTTCACTTTTCGCTTCTTTTACATTTTTTCTCTCTAGCTCAATTTTCTGCTTATTTTCTTGACTCTCTTCTTCCTTTAGACATTGACCATAAGAAAACATTAGAAATTTTAGTCAACGAGTTCTGGTTTAGGCAAGTCAACATTATTGCATATAGTATACATACCAGTGAACTGACGTCTTCAGTCTGCATCTCCTCACCATTCTCAAGCTCAATTATTGATGCTTTAACTCTGTTCATATTTTCCTGTGCATGAACACAACACAGAATGCATGTTAAAACAAACAAACAAACAAACAAAAACAACTGGTGTACTGCAATCCCCACACAATAGCCATTCAAGAAGAAACACTGGGGAAATGGTGACTTAAACAAATTAGAGAAATGAAGAATCACTGTGGCAAAACCTGAACAAAGCTGTATATATAAACACAAAGGATTTTGAAAGGTTGAATATTTGTCAGTAATATCTTATTTGCTACTTGGCCACAGGTTTCCAGAGCTTTCCACATATCAATCTACTAAAAGTTCTCCTGAAAACTAATATTTCCTCAAACAGTAAGCAATAAAGTTTAGTTTTAGAGTATGTACAAATTGAGAATGGAGCAAGGAACTTGATCACTGTACCTGATTTTTTTTGCATGCTATTTTGGCACTACGCAGCTTCTCCTCCATTGACTGAATGTCCTGCCTCACTGAGCTTAAGTGAAGTTTAAACCTGCTGAGCTGTGCCTGATGATTTTCCACCTCTGACTGCACCAGACTGCACATTTTGCAAAGAAAGTGGAAACAACATATTCAATTGCACCTATACACAGATATCTTAATTGCGATATACCAAAAAGAAAACATGAATTGCACATTTTATATAGAATTTCAAAATCAGAGCAAGCAACAAATGTCATGTATTATCTTTGCTCGAGTATGCACTGAAAAAATATCACGTTTTAAACTGATAAAGGAAATTTTATCAAGAAGTAACAAATGTGCTCACAAGTTGTTTAGCAAAAGTAACTAAAATAATGGCAGATTTTGGAAGCTAAAAACAACAACTTAATTACCGTATTTCTACCCAAAAGACTAAAGATCATCTTACAGGTAGAAGAATTTTACTTACCGAATTTCTGCCTCTGGATCCCCACCGAGGTATTTAACCAAGACTTCTTGGTCAGGGGTGTAATAGCGATTGGTATAAACCTGATCGCCATCAGCAGTGAAGGCCTCACGACAATTTCGAGGAGGCTTCTGCATTTGCATGACTCTCCGGGCAACAGCACTCTCCTACAATTAACAGTTTACAAACAATCTCAGATTTAACATGTACCATTTTTAAATCTTAAAAGTTCAATTATTCTACTAATGAACACCACAGACTAAATTAATATTAAATTAATATATTATATAATTTTATTATAAACTATACAACGAAATATTTATAACATTAACCCAGATGTGAGGCCCACTGACAAACTATTAATCTACTTACTTTGATTATAAGAATACATTCGATGTTCCGCATGTCTATCAAACAATTAGTGATGACAGGATTGTCAATAATGAGTGTGTCCAAAACTGATGGAAACTCTGGGTGATGTACACCTCTAATGACATCAAAAATGAGAAAATTTTTGAAAGATACCAGTTAGCAATTACATTTTCAGACAACAACATGACAGAACAATTTGTTTGTGTTGCAGTCCTCATCAGCTGACAACCAAGCACTTATAACTACCACCCACTAGTGCTGCGTGCTGTATTTGTGGTGAAAAATGTTTATTCTGCATTTGCACTATGAAATGTAATCCTGGACTTATACAAGAAGAAATCTGAGCAGGGTGTCAGTTTGACGACTTATTTTGACATATGTAACTGTAGTGGACAATACAGTATCAAATTGTCCCTACACACAATGGACTGAGGACTGAATCTTTGCAATTTTACATTGATGAATGTTGTTCTTAAATGGTTACACTATTTGCACAAGCAGTCTTTCACAGAGTGGTGAACCTCTCTCCATCTTTACTCCTGACTGACTCAGCGTCTCTGGGATGTTCTTTTTATACCCAATCATGTTATTGACCTGCTGCCAATTGACCAAATTAGGATTTTAGCATTACACAACTTTCCCAGTCTTTTGTTGCAACATCCCCACTTTTTTTTTTATGTGTTGCTAGCATCAAATTCAAAATTAGCATATATTTTCCAAAAAACAATAACATTTCTTAGTTTCAGCATTTGATGACACATTATCTTTATACCATATTCAATAAAATATAGGGTTTCCATGATTTGCAAATCATCACATTCGGTTTTTATTTATAGTTTACACAGCATCCGAACTGTTTTAGAAATGGGGTTATCACTGGAAATTAGTTATAACTGCCAGTTTCGCATGCTAAAGCTCTCATCGCATTCAGAGTAAAATGTCTACTAAGGTCTTTTTAGTTTAGAATTTTAATATGACCTTTTTTTAAAAATGACCTTCCCCCCCTTATTAAAAACCCCCAAACATGTTTCACAAACTCTTTTTTTTTTTCTACATTCTTCATGGTAATCAAAACATAGACAAGAAGTGAAATAGTTACCGGTTTTGAACGTTGTAAACATGGTCTGTGAAAGAGCACACCACAATCTGGGGTCTACTGCCTTTAGGAAAATGTGGAGACATCAACTCCTGTAGGACCTTTTCATCCTTGTAATTGTCACAGCAAAACGTTTTCATGAAACTCCGTATGCAACTTTCCACAGCCACAGCTAAACTGGGATCTTTAAGTCTGATACACGCCCCTAGGAAAGAAAGAAAAAAGGCGAGAAAATTATTTTGAGAATTTCCATTTGGTTTAAAAGAAAAAGGACTTCTTCAAAGACAAATATACTTATATCCTCAAGAATGGACAGCATCAAAGTTTGAGTATGCTTGTTTTAATGCAGGGGAAAAAATTTAAATGTACAAATGTTTAATTTATGAAACAAAAGGTCCATCAAATCAATGTTAAAGAAATCTTAGAGAATCCCATGACATCTGTCCAGAGTCTTAACAGACAGAGTTCTGACTCAAATCCCCTTGTAACCATTTCAGTGAAAATTACAGGACTTCCAAGATCATTGACAAAATAAAAAATGTATAGCAATTAATTTTTCATTTAAAATACAAATTTAAGCAACGGTACTTCAACTTTTCTGATACTGTACCTCAGAAATATGAAAATCATGATTTTTCAGATTATGAAGGAAAAACAGAGAGAGAGAGAGAGAGAGAGAGAGAGAGAGAAAACCCTCAGCTATACACAATTCTATGACCTGTTTTACATAAAGTTATCACCTATTGGTCCCACGGGTTTCTTAATGAACCGTCCTTGAGTATGTGCTTTGTCTATCGACTCCATTAGTTCTGGCATACGATCACCAAATCGTCTCAGTCTGTTGGATCTACTGGCTGTGAGTTGGTTCTTTTTCTTTACTTTGGACTCCAGAGAGACCTGGATGTTTTTTTCTTCCATGCTAAAGCAGAAGAAAGAAAAGCAAGATAATTTTTTTCCCCTTTCTGTACATATTATACGGTACACGTCATTACATTCTACACTTATTAATCATCATCATTCTAAATGCAAACAATAAAGCCATCATTACGCCTATTTATCTGTATTTACTCTTCATGCCAGTTGACATGCAACAAACTGCTGGGTTTATTAAAATGTTTTACTTCAAATTAAATTGTGCTATGGGGTCAGTTTTACCTTAACTTGTCACATTCTTCCCTTCCTTTGAAAAGGGCCTGCTGTTTCTCCATGATTTCTTGATTAAAGGCTGTAGACTCAGTGTTAAGTTTTTCTAGCTGGTTCTTCAAAGCACATATTTTCTTCATCCGCTGTATCTGCTCTGCCTCATGATTCCTTCCATTACTGCCAAAAACAATGGAAAATGCTCGTTCACAAATGACAAAGATGGATGACAAGATTGGCATTTAGCACGCTGTATTATAGGTATCTATATATCAAGGGTAAGTGACCTTAAAGAACCAACCTTGACCATGTGATATGTTAAAGTGTTAGTTCATAACATTCTCATGCAGAGTGCCAACAGTACTGGAAGGCACTGAATGTTAACGCATTTTATCACTGTGTACCGTCCTAACCCAATGTAACTCACCTATCATTTATTCTATTAATTCTCTCCCGGAGAAGGCATTGCTCTTTTTCTAATTGTTTTAGTTTGTTCGCGGCACGAAAGTATACCACCTAAAAAAAAAAAAAAAACCAGGACCATAAAAATCAAATACTAGTCATGCATAAGGATCATGGCTAGACAATGTGTCAACTAGAAAATATGGATGGTTCAAGAAATAAAGCCAGGAGAGTATCTTACTTCCTGGTTCTTCTGATCTTTACATTTGAGCTTTGCCTCTTCTTTCAGTTTTCGACATTCTTCTGCTAAGCATTCATCCTCGTCTTTCACTTTTTCAAGCTTCTGTAGGATATCCTGCAATTTCTTTTCAGTAACAGCAACTTTGCCCTAGATAACGAAGCACAGCCCTTTCAAATTATAGGAAATGCCATATATTCAGCATATGTTAGCTTTGCAGAGTGCACACACAATGAAATACCCTCAATTCAAGCATGAATTATGTTCTTTCTATTTAAATAAATCCCTTATAAATACACAGTGTTCAGGTCAAGAATGCAGCAGTGACAGCTGTTCATAACATACTCGAAATAACTGCAGCTTATGTTCATAACGTTCATCATTCTGTTCTTTATCAATTTGTTCCCTCAGCTGCTGTACTTCTCTCTCCTTTTCTCCCACCTGGTCAAATAAAAAATGTTTAATATATGTTATATTGTTCAAAATGTATCAAGCAACAAGGAGAGAAAACATACCAGAGCCCACGCCATCTTTTTCTTTAAATCTTCCAGAGTCTGCCTCATTTTTTCAAGTGTTGACAGACTTTCGTACTTTTCTTTCTTTTGTAAAAACAACTGTTTGAGATCTCGC
This sequence comes from Neoarius graeffei, assembly GCF_027579695.1. NCBI lineage: Eukaryota > Metazoa > Chordata > Actinopteri > Siluriformes > Ariidae > Neoarius > Neoarius graeffei. The sequence goes on from NC_083579.1 coordinate 61,753,430, forward strand.
AGACACTAAACAAATGTATAAAAACAGGTATTAATCAATTTATAATAATATAGCATGAATTGTCTTAGAAAGCACTAATTACCTCCTCCTGCCTTTCCACCTGGTCCCGTGTCAGAGCTTTGGTCTGCTTGATGTGAATGTAGTCTCGCTTCATCTGTTCCAGCAGAGTGGCCTTCATGAAAAACTTTAAAAACGAGAGACAATAACTCTTTAAAAAAAATAAATAAATAAAATTAAAAAAAGTCTCAGGTTGGTGTTTCAAAAAGCCTGATTGTAAAGTACACCAGATAACTTCAGTAAACTGTGTAAGTTTAAACATAGTACTTTAAATTGCAAATGTGGCATAAAACATCAAATTGTTCTTAGGACTTTGCTTTAATTATTTATGATGAGTAGATAAGAGATCTTTTGCTAAACTATTACCTTGTACTTATCTGCTTCACTTTTTGAATGGAGGAATTGTTTACTCATTTCCTGGTTTAAGATTGAAACTGGATTGTCAACCTGTAATAAGTAATACGATAATCTGAAACACCAATATGGCAAAAGTGGAATAAACAAATTTAAAAAAAAAGATAAAAAAAAACTTCTTTGCAGAAAGAAATCAACAGCTACCTGTATATTGAAATGGTCCAATATTGCTGTTAATTCTTCCTTCTTAGTGGAGACGATAGACCCTGAAGACAGAGAAATACTTTTGCTAAAGGGGGGGGGGGGGGGGGGCATATTAGTCAGCAATTTATTATTATTATTATTATTACCAGATTTGTTCTTGATTTTGCATGTCCTGCAACCATCGCTAGTGATCTTTTGCTCAACGGAGATGCAATCACCATATACATCGCCTTTATAAGCATCGCTTCCTCGGTTTCTCAATTTTACTGTAACTTCTGCAGAGCTGGATATGAAAGGATAGAAAAGCTTAACATAAAACAGATCTTCCAATGCTGATTTAAAGGGAGAGCTCACCCTTCCCAGAATCCAATGCATTGTTTACAGTGGTGCTTGAAAGTTTGTGAACCCTTTAGAATCTTCTATATTTCTGCATAAATATGACCTAAAACATCAGATTTTCGCACCAGTCCTAAAAGTAGATAAAGAGAGTCCAGTTAAACAAATGAGACAAAAATATTATACTTGATCATTTATTTATTGAGGAAAATGATCCAATATTACATATCCGTGAGTGGCAAAAGTATGTGAACCTCTAAGATTAGCAGTTAATTTGAAGGTGAAATTAGAGTCAGGTGTTTTCAATCAATGGGATGACAGGTGTGAGTGGGAACCCTGTTTTATTGAAAGAACAGGGATCCATCAAGTCTGAGCTTCACAACACATTTGTGGAAATGTATCATGACATGAACAAAGGAGATTTCTGAGGACCTCAGAAAAAGCATTGTTGGTGCTCATCAGGCTGGAAAAGGTTACAAAACCATCTCTAAAGAGTTTGAACTCCACCAATCCACAGTCAGACAGATTGTGTACAAACGGAGGAAATTCAAGACCATTGTTACCATCCCCAGGAGTGGTCAACCAACAAAGATCACTCCAAGAGCAAAGCATGTAATAGTCGGCGAGGTCACAAAGGACCCCAAGGTAACTTCTAAGCAACTGAAGGCCTCCTTCACTTTGGCTAATGTTAATGAGTCCACCATCAGGAGAACACTGAACAACAATGGTGTGCATGGCAGGGTTGCAAGGAGAAAGCCACTACTCTCCAAAAAGAACATTGCTGCTTGTCTGCAGTTTGCTAAAGATCACGTGGACAAGCCAGAAGGCTACTGGAAAAATGTTTTGTGGATGGATGAGACCAAAATAAAGCTTTTTGGTTTAAATGAGAAGCGTTATGTTTGGAGAAAGGAAAACACTGGATTCCAGCATAAGAACCTTATCCCATCTGTGAAACATGGTGGTGGTAGGATCACAGTTTGGGCCCATTTTGCTGCATCTGGGCCAGGACAGCTTGCCATCATTGATGGAATAATGAATTCTGAATTATACCAGCAAATTCTAAAGGAAAATGTCAGGACATCTGTCCATGACCTGAATCTCAAGAGAAGGCGGGTCATGTAGCAAGACAACGACCCTAAGCACACAAGTCATTCTACCAAAGAATGGTTAAAGAAGAATAAAGTTAATGTTTTGGAATGGCCAAGTCAAAGTCCTGACCTTAATCCAATCGAAATGTTGTGGAAGGACCTGAAGCGAGCAGTTCATGTGAGGAAACCCACCAACATCCCAGAGTTGAAGCTGTTCTATACAGAGGAATGGGCAAAAATTCCTCCAAGCCGGTGTGCAGGACTGATCAAGTTACCGGAAACATTTAGTTGCAGTTACTGCTGCACAAGGGGCTCACACCAGATACTGAAAGCAAGGGTTCACATACATTTGCCACTCACAGATATGTAATATTGGATCATTTTCCTCAATAAATAAATGACCAAGTATAATATTTTTGTCTCATTTGTTTGACTGGGTTCTCTTTATCTACTTTTAGGACTTGTGTGAAAATCTGATATTTTAGGTCGTATTTATGCAGAAATATAGAAAATTCTGAAGGGTTCACAAACTTTCAAGCACCACCGTATGTTTACATACATGCATGAATATAGTGATGCGACCGAAACCCATCTCAAACTTTTTTCTTCATCCATGTGTCATAAGTTCTTTCCTTCATGTCCCCCCATGAAGAGGCCAGTTCTGTTGGTCAAAATAATTTAAAATATAACCGTCTTCAATTTCATGGTATAATTTATGATCTTTAGCCCAGGATGTTGCTGCATTGTATGCGCATCGTTGTGGAATATTGATGGGATCGAAAATGTTGATTTGCCACTTCGTGCAGAGGCTTCTGGGAAGGATGAGCCAACCTCTAAGACCCATATCTTAAAAAAAGAAAGAAAAGAAAAGAGAGACCAACCTTTCTCCATATTTTACAAAACTTTTCAAAGAGGCTCCTCTATTGGTTGTTGTTGCTTTACCACCCAGGCCAACAATGAGAGCAGTAAGGATAGCACTCTTCCCACCTAAAAGTAACAGCAAATAATATCAAATACCATTGTCAGCATAAATGGTAGATATGTTTACGAGTGGTGTTTTTTTCCACCACTCTTGAACATACACTATATGGCCAGAAGTGTGTGGGCACCTGACCATCACAACCAGATATACTTGCTGAACATCCTGTGGTTGTACAGATATGCCAATTCAGCCATGAGAGCATTAGTGAGGTTGGGCACTCTTGTTAGACAAGATGATGTGGCATGCGATCTGTGTTCATCCAAAAGATGTTCAGTAGGGTTGAAGTCAGGGCTTTGTGAAGGTTAGTAAAGTTCTTCCACCCCAACCTTGGCAAGCCATGTCTTTATGGACCTCACTTTGTGCAGAGAGGCACCGTCATGCTAGAACATGTTTGTGCTAGGCCCGTTCATTCCAGTGAATGGAAATTATCAAGCTAAGTCATTCGAAGACATCGTAGAGAATTGTGTGCTTCCAACTTTAGAACAACAGTTTGGGGAAGACCCACATAAAGAAGTGATGGCCAGTTGTCTACATATCTTTGGCTATACAGTGAATCTACCCAGAAGTTTGCTCAGCTTCAGAAATGCTTATACTGGGAGCATTCTGTAGTGCCAGGATCAGAATATATAATATTTTAGTCTTTCACGATGGTCACCATGACAGAGTAGGCAATCATAGTGCCATAAATTATTGCCTTGTCTTGTTTGGAAGACTGACAACACTACAAATTTGACCCTAACCAATCATCGTTCACATCCTTGTATGTTATCAGGGAGGTTGGTCAAGAAATTCAATCATGGCAACAGAAGGAAGGCCAAGGAAAACATTGTAGCTGTCAAACTAGGAGACATGCTAGAATTTCTGTCAGGGTGTCTTGGGGAGTCCCAGATGCCACATTGCCGTTCTTTGATAATGTAGCACCTCAAGGCCCGTTTGTCATTCATGTTCAGGCCCGAAGCTGATAATTTGTCAGCCACAACAAAACTGTCAAAATCAGGCTGAAGTTATGTAGTCTGATCCTGGCATAAAACATCTTCACTTACATTCTTTAAAGTATAATGAATGATCTTGCCCCTAAAGTGTATTCTACCCCTTTGCCAACTAAAAATGTATGAGAGTATGCTATTCATCTTTTAATTCAGCTTGATGTTGGTGTAACATAATAGTGTAAATGATTCTGATCATCCTTACTTCCATTATTTCCAACGATAAAATTAACATTTGATCCAAACTGAAAAGGGCCAAGGAAGTGATGACTCATGAAGTTCTTCAAAGTGATGCTCTCAATAACACCAATATCCCCAGCACTCTGAAACAAAAACAAAGTTAAAAGTCAGTCCAATGAAAAGTATACAGTGGCATGCAAAAGTTTGGGCACCCTTACTGAAAATGTCTGCTACTGTGAATAGTTAAGTGAGCAGAAGATGAACTGATCACCAAAAGGCATAAAGGTAAAGACAACATTTCTTTTCAGAGTTTTCTACAAGATTTGTGTATTATTTTTGTTTTGTACAATTGGAGAGTGAAAAAAGAAAAGGAACACCATGTGAAAGTTTGGGCACCCCAATACCGGTACATGCGAGTTCTCAGGTAACTTTTACCAAGGTTCCAGACCTTAATTAGCTTATTGAGCTGTGGCTTGTTCAAATTCTTCGTTAGGAAAGGTCAGATGATGCAGATTTCAAAGCTGTATAAATTCTCCGACTCCTCAAATTTGTCCCTAAAATCAACAGCCATGGGCTCCTCTAAGCAACTCCCTCACATTCTGAATAATAAAATAATTGATGCTCACAAAGCAGGAGAAGGCTACAAGAACATAGCAAAGTGTTTTCAGGTAGCTGTTTCCTCAGACTGTAATGTTATTAAGAAATGGCAGTTAAACAGTGGAGATCAAGGTGAGGTCTGGAAGATGAAGAAAACTTTCTGAAAGAACTGCTCGTTGGATTGCTAGAAAGGCAAATAAAAACCCCTGTTTGACTGCAAAAGACCTTCAGAAAGATTTAGCAGACCCTGGAGTGGTGGTGCACTGTTCTATTATGCAGCGACACCTGAACAAATATGACCTGCATGGGATAGTCATCAGAAGAAAACCTTTCCTGCGTCCTAGCCACAAAACTGAGTGTCTGAAGTTTGCAAATGAACATCTAAATAAGCCTGATGCATTTTGGAAACAAGTCCTGTGGACTGATGAAATCAAAATAGAACTTTTTGGCCACAATGTGCAAAGGTATGTTTGGAGAAAAAAGGGTGCCAAATTCCAGGAAAAGAACACCTCTCCAACTCTGAAGCATGGGTGTGGATCGATCATGCTTTGGGGTTGTGTTGCAGCCAGTGGCACAGGGCACATTTCATTGGTTGAGGGAAGCATGGATTTGAATAAATACCAGCAAATTCTGGAAGCAAACATCACACCATCTGTAAAAAAAGTTGAAGTTAAAAAGAGGATGGGTCCTACAATAAGACGATGATACAAAAAACACCTCAAAATCTACAATGGAGTACCTCAAGAGGCACAAGCTGAAGGTTTTGCCCTGGCCCTCACAGTCCCCTGACCTAAACATCATTGAAAATCTGTGGATAGATCTCAAAAGAGCAGTGCATGCAAGACAGCCCAGGAAACTTATAGAACTGGAAGCCTTTTGCAAGGACGAATGTGTGAAAATCCCCTAGGTAAGAACTGAGAGATGATTAGCTGGCTACAAAAAGTGTTTACAAGCTGTGATACTTGCCAAAGGGGGTGTTACTAGGTACTAACCATGCAGGGTGCCCAAACTTTTGCTTCAGGCCCTTTTCCTTTTTTTGTCATTTAGAAAATGTAAAAGGGCGGCATGGTGGTGTAGTGGTTAGCACTGTCGCCTCACAGCAAGAAGGTCCGGGTTCGAGCCCCGTGGCCAACGAGGGCCTTTCTGTGTGGAGTTTGCATGTTCTCCCCGTGTCCACGTGGGTTTCCTCCGGGTCCCGGTTTCTCCCACAGTCCAAAGACATGCAGGTTAGGTTAACTGGTGACTCTAAATTGACCGTAGGTGTGAATGTGAGTGTGAATGGTTCTGTGTCTATGTGTCAGCCCTGTGATGACCTGGCAACTTGTCCAGGGTGTACCCCGCCTTTCGCCCGTAGTCAGCTGGGATAGGCTCCAGCTTGCCTGCGACCCTGTAGAACAGGATAAAGTGGCTAGAGATGATGAGATGAGAAAATGTAAAAGATAAAGATAAAAAATTGCTTTTGCTTAAAATATAAAGGGAATGAGTCATTTTTAACTTTATGCCTTTTGGAGATCATTTCATCTTCAACTTGCTTAACTGTTCACGGTAACAGCAATTTTGACCAGGGGTGCCCAAACTTTTGCATACCACTGTAAGTCTATCAATCTATGAAAGTAATGACTCAGCTGACAGACCGAGGTAGAGAAATAGTGTTCCTGATGAAAGCCTGTTTCATCCTCTATGTCCTCATCCTCTTGGCCATGAGTCATGCCATCTATCCTGCGGGTTTTCGCAGGTTTTTCAGCATGCTGAAAATTGGTCTTCCTTTTATTCATTGTAGAAACCAGCTGGGGGAAAAAAAAGCATAGTAACTCGTGAGTAATGCTGGGGAACAGTATGTATGTTCTTTGTATGAGATTCAGCTGAACTCTCAGCGATAACTACTGGGTTGTTTTACAATCAGGGTACAAAGTTTGTGTCACAGGGGTCCAAAATTCAAATTGATTCAAACTGGTTCTTGTACCAGTTTTTAAGTGAAGGACAAGTTAAAGAACAGATTTCAGGTAATTTTTTGATATATGTGTATGGTAGTTTTGTGTAATCTGCTATAAGATAAAGAAGATTAAGTGTAGCTTTAAGCAGGGCTGGGAGAAACAAATGAAGTGATTCTCGGAGAGAACATTTTTTTGACAATTCAGAATCCACTACTTCCATAGTGCTTTTAAATATAAGGCTGTAAGCTTTGTGTTAGTTGTTTCTAATATTTATATCCCAATATCTTGACCACATTTTGGGATGAAAATAATCATTTTAGATATTTTATATTGGAAAATTAGCTGTCTCGGAGAGGACATTTTTTTTGACACAATTACATACTAATTTGATCAGAAATTAACGTGTCTGAAAACTTACTGGCATTCAACATTAAAACTTAACTATGTTTCCAATGATATGGAGCCAGATATTTGTTTTATGGTATAAAGAATGATTTAAGCGCATCCCTTTTGGAGCTACCTGTGGTCAAAAAAGCACTTTTTCTAAATGACACGAGTAATTTTGCTAAATATGACATATATTGCCATACATTCACCAAAAATAACGTTATCACCAATTTTTTTTTTGCATGGTAAATAGAGCTATCACAGGGCTACAATAAACAACCAAGTTTATTTAGTTAAGCCTTTTGATATTGAAGATAATAAGTGTTAAATGTGATTTTTAGCTTGCGTACCCTGATTGTAAAACAACCCTACTGTAAGTGACAGGTCAAAACATGATCTGAACTTGAAAATAACTGGTTAAATATTCTCGTTCAGCTAAACACAGGTTATTCGTCTTCATCCTCTTAGCTCCTTATGGAGCATAAGGCGAGGTACAGATCTTAAACATAGGCTATTATCCCCACACATATTCAACTGAAATCACATAAAAGGTAAAGCAAACAAAAACTTCTTCAAAAAAATTGTGTGCGCCAAAAAGCGTCAGGACCGTCATGGCTGAAAGTGAAACAATCTCGCTACACTGACTTCATTTCCGCCGAGAGTGAAACCTTTCATGCTAAAAAGCATCGATTAATATCATATCTATTTTAAAATCATATTCAGTTTCGTAAAATATTTAATCTGACTTACTCCACTCCCCTGCTTCTAGCAGCAATGTTTCTCCCACTACTTTGCCGCTTCCGGTTTAGAACCGGTAGTGTACAGTGGGCGTGGCTAAGGCAGTAAGCATTAACGCCACCAGCCCATTTCCTGAGTGTGCTCAGTAGGCTGCTATGCGTTTTTCAGAACACAGACTTTCCCTTTCTCCTGTCTACACGCGTACATTAGTTGTAGCAAAATGACGCCTTCTGAAGCAACGAAGCTTTCCTCTGAAATTAATCGGGAAAAGATTCATTACTCAAGCTTTTGAACACAGTGAGCGCTAGTGACATCTGGTGGTCAAAACGACACAGTGCAGCTTTTAATGGATGCTGCAGAGGGGTTTTGGGATCCATCATTCCAACGTCTTGACATTTTTATTTTTAATAATAACTCACCTGGGAACATTAAGTAATGTCTGTATTATTTAATAAAGAAAAATCGCTAATCACTGTAACTAATTAATACAGTCACATAATGTCCTTTCCTAGTTAAAGGGACAAAATCTAATCTAAAACACAATAAATATATTTATATTGAAATATTCACTATATGTTTAGTGATTTTTTATACCATTTTTAATAATGTATTTTTATTATTTCTGTGAAAAGTTAACTGTTGTGTGCCGCACTGACGTCACAGGGAGACATCACGAGCACAATTACAATGGCATTTAATGGTAGACTGTCTTTCAGGTTTTTCAAGTGTAGGTCATAAAAAAAGAATTTCCCTGACACCCAATTATTTTTGTTTAGTGGACTGAAAGCTACTGAATTCGAATCACAGACTTCCAATTTTATTTGTTTTTAAAAAATAGAACAATTAATAAATTTAGGGTCACGTGACCCTAAATTCTCCACTACTTCACCATGACCCAATTCAAGATACTACATCATGCATCACATGGTGGACTTTCCCGTTTGTGCAAGGAATTTTGGGATACGAATTTGAAACAGGAGAGAAAAATGGAGGATTGTGCGAATAAAACGTGAAAGCCCGACTACAGTAACAGAAAATGAGAAGAAAACACGTTATGTTGCGAAGGAAAGGAAATGCAGGACCAAACTAATAAATATCAGCGGTCAGCGAGCACCTCAGTGTGATCAGCTGTTTGTTTAGTGACAAAATGATATAACTGTCATTTTCATTTCATTTATTTATTTAAAAGGACATTGTGGGGCGGCACGGTGGTGTAGTGGTTAGCGCTGTCGCCTCACAGCAAGAAGGTCCTGGGTTCGAGCCCCGGGGCCGGCGAGGGCCTTTCTGTGTGGAGTTTGCATGTTCTCCCCGTGTCCGCGTGGGTTTCCTCCGGGTGCTCCGGTTTCCCCCACAGTCCAAAGACATGCAGGTTAGGTTAACTGGTGACTCTAAATTGACCGTAGGTGTGAATGGTTGTCTGTGTCTATGTGTCAGCCCTGTGATGACCTGGCGACTTGTCCAGGGTGTACCCCGCCTTTCGCCCGTAGTCAGCTGGGATAGGCTCCAGCTTGCCTGTGACCCTGTAGAAGGATAAAGCGGCTAGAGATAATGAGATGAGATGAGATGAAAGGACATTGCACGTTAATCAACAGAACTGTAAATGCGCCAGTGTTAGCCAAGAGGCTAATTTTCAACTGCAGTCCTTAGGCATGATGTTTGTAGACCCATGTGACCAACTTTTGTAAAAGTCAGGTTGTTAAATACAATGAAGACAAACAAACATAACAGAAACAGAACAAACAAACAACAGTAACAGAAAAGTGTTTACACATTAGACAAACCATCAAGACCCTCACATCACTACAAACTGAATCAGTCTTACAAATACAGCCACTAAGACAGTAGACAACAACATAGACAACAACGTCAGTGCACGGTCAAAGGTAAACCTGCGCATGCAAACACAGACTTCCTCTGTCTGCTTGACTGCGCAAAGCGAGCAATTTCATGCACATTATTTGCTCGGGAATCCCCTCAAATTAAATAACTTCCCAGCCACAGAATGGCCTGATATTTTGTGAGATATTACAGAAATAAACATATATCACAATGACCAAATTTCAGAGGGAACTAAATTTCACCAATTTTATGAAATCAAAAGGCCATCTTGCTTTAACAGAAGGAAAAAAAAGAAGAGCAAGAGCTGCTTTCTCACACACCAATTCTCGGTGTTCAACAACATATTAATATGAAAGCCAATGTATCCAAAGTTGTAGATACAAAGGTTGGACTCAAAGTACCAGAATGCATTGCAGCTCTACAACATAGTTGTGCATACGACAGAGAATGGCATCAATCTCGGCGGGTAACCGAATGGCATTGTGGGTAATGTAGGAAACCTTTAACAAAAGTAAAAATAGACCAAAATGTCAATAAACTAATTTTAAATAAACCAAAAAGGTAACTCAGAATTTCATAATGAAATAAATCTTGTATGTCATTAAAGTTGGTATGTTAATTATAAAGATTAATATGTAAAATGTTAAGGTTGGATTTTTCTTTTAAATCCATCATAAGGAATTAGACAAACAAGGACAAGTCATGTTATGATACAAAAGGATATCCAAGAACACAGTAGTTATAAAAACCTGACACACTCTCCAGAGGTCTAGATACCCATTCTGTGGGGGAGAATTGTACTACCTAATGAATAACTCCATATATTTATCATTTAGAGGCCACTGAATAGAAGTGTACAAATAAAATAATTACTAATGGATTCAAAATGCAGAGTGGGAGTTTTGTAACTCAGAAAGAGTTTTGGAAATCATACAATGGGCCATTTGCAACCATTTATCTGAGGACAGTGTTGAGTAGCCTGCACACACACACACACACACACACACACACTTTTGGCTACTTTATTTAACACATTTAATGCATTATTTTCATTATGTCACTACAACAACAACAACAACAGGAACAGTGGAACATGCAGGAGATAAATTCAAATTTAGATTCAAAGACATCAAAGTTAGACTTTTAGTCTGGGTGCACTTGCATTAATGGTAATACCAGATCAGCAAAGACAGCAAAATGGTAATCTTTAGAGACATACAGAATGGTAAATCAAATGGTAATCATTAAAAAGAGATTTTAAAAATGCTAGTTCCTCTCATCCATCCATCCACCTGTCTGTCTGTCTGTCTGGACTGGACAATATTATAATGGTAGGTCAATCAAACCATCAGACGCTGTTGTGGGATGTAGACAGGCTCTGCCTTGTAGTGAAATGAGTACAGGGTTCTAATGTCTTATATGGAACCAAGTACGAAAGAGTTTGCTGCTCGTCAAACCTAGTAAAATCCCAGCTTCTGTTGGGTTCTAACTGATGACAGATTTACTAATCATGATAATTCCAGATGGACTAATTTGGTTCTTCGTGGATGAGCTGTTGTTGCTCTTGAGGTGGCATCCTATATGGAACGAATTTGCTGACTTAACTATGTCAGTGCCACATTTAAAGTCTGATATTAGCATGTTTCAGATTGTTGTGACTACTGACAGTTACTTCAGCTTTCTTTCTTTGCTAAATGATTAAAGCGGAGCTGCTAAATACTGTGTGATTATGCACAAATCATCTTCAGCATCTGTATATCTCCAGCATCTGTATATCATTATAGATCTATATACTATGGAGTCACAGGAGTGTCATAAAAAAGAATAAAGTTGAAAAAGAATAAGAGAATGAATACAAATTTTAAAAAGAATATGAAAATAAATGGGGTGGTGTAGTGGTTAGCGCTGTCGCCTCACAGCAAGAAGGTCCGGGTTCGAGCCCCGTGGCCGGCGAGGGCCTTTCTGTGCGGAGTTTGCATGTTCTCCCCGTGGGTTTCCTCCGGGTGCTCCGGTTTCCCCCACAGTCCAAAGACATGCAGGTTAGGTTAACTGGTGACTCTAAATTGACCATAGGTGTGAATGTGAAAGGTTGTCTGTGTCTATGTATCAGCCCTGTGATGACCTGGCGACTTGTCCAGGGTGTACCCTGCCTTTCGCCTGTAGTCAGCTGGGATAGGCTCCAGCTTGCCTGCGACCCTGTAGAAGGATAAAGCGGCTAGAGATAATGAGATGAGATGAAAATAAATGCAGGAATAGAAATTTTAAAATAATAGTATTACAGTATACAATCCCAATTCCAAAAAAGTTGGGACACCGTGTAAAACATAAAAACAGAATGTGAAGATTTGCAAATCATGGAAACCCTATATTTCATCGAAAATAGTACAAAGACAACATATCAAATGTCGGAACTGAGATTTTTTTTTAAGAATATATAAGCTCATTTTGAATTTGATGTCAGCAACACTGAACTAATCTTTGGGTTTTTATTAATTTTCTTATTCAGGGTTCCTACAGATATTTTATGTTGAATTTACTACCTTTTTACTACCTTCACAATTTTTTTTTTTACTACCACAGCGACAATTTGGATTTGGACATTTTCTCACAATTTAACAAGGTAATCTTTGAGTGTGTGTTAGTCCAAGTGAATGTGCTACATATAAGTTAGTGACAACTCTACCCAAAGAGTTGGATTGATGAGACAAGATAGAAAGAAAATCTGAACGTACCGGTAGTGTAACTCTTTCCCTTTGGACGCATAATAGAACCTCCCATTGCTAGGGCTACACATGGAGTAATGCATATTTGCATAAAAGAAAACAAACTTCCACATATAAGTTATAATTTTATTGAACTGTGAAACTGTGGCCCATAACCTCTTAACGGGTACACAGATTTGCACTAAACCTTGTGTGTCAACACTTCACATTAGGTACAAGATCTGATTACATTTTGTCGGCCAACACTTTCAAGATGGCCAACCTTTTGTTTGTGGAATAATCTTTTGAACAGGTGAACAGATTTGCACAAAAAATCTTATGTGCTTAGGTACATCAACTCATTACATTTAGATCAGGTCAAATGGCAAACACGAACCCACACACACACACACAAAGCGCACCAGGCGCACGCACACATGGGTGCACATGACAAAGACAAGACACACACCCTAAAGATACAAAACACATAACCCAAGCCCTATTTTGGCAGTCTCTCAACACATTGCCAAGTTTGCTTAAGATAGTCATTTGCACCAGTCCTGTAGTCGCGAAGGCCCGTGGGCAGAGTCAACACCTTCCTCCCAGAGATCAGTGTTTTAGAGGGTTAATCTTAAATCATTTGAACAGTTCAACAGATTTGCTCATCACATTTTGGATGCCTCAAATGGCGCGCGCACACAACGCATTACATGTGCCTCAGTTGTTTGACCTTTTCTTCGATCAACTTTTCAATGAACGCCTCTCGCCGATTGCCATCTACCGCCTTTAGCCAGTCTTTAAAATCAGGTTCCTCCAGCCAGAGGTCTGAAAATTTGCATTTCCCCATTGTTTAATTCTCGTGCAGATGTCGCCAGTCGGGTCAACAGATAGATTCGACTAGAGCCGTATAAACAAAGTCAGTCTCGTACTAAACAATCTCTGGTATAAATTTATACTGGATTCGACCGTTATTGGAATTCAATGCGCATGCGCCACCAACTCCTCACTGCGGTCCTCCTCGATACATAAAAATAAATTCGCCCAAATGTAGTAATTTATGGATATTATGGCATGCAGGTTAATTAAACGAATTAGAAAACACATAGGCCCAGTTGGATGGGGGTCAAAAAAAATTTACTACCACGTCAGATTACGTTTACTACCTTTTACTACTTTTTACTGGCCATAATTTAGCCTATTTTAATTAACTACCTTTTACTACCTTTTAAAACCCCGCGGGAACCCTGTTATTCTTTTTCAACATTTATTTATTTTCTTATTCATTGGCAAATTTATTTTTTATGGCACTCCTGTGCTATAAAAATCAGAAAAAATTAGGACAGTATGTGAAAATTAAAACCAAAACAATGATTTGTAAATAATTTTACAAATACTGTGTATTGCACTCAAAACAATACAACAGCATATTATTTGATGTTTTACCTCATTAATTTTTTTTTAAATAAAGACATTTCAATTTTAATTCTTGCAACACATTTCAGGTGCAGTAGCTAGCACTGTTGCCTCACAGCAAGAAGGTTCTGGGTTCGAGTCCCATGCTTGACTGGGGCCTTTCTGTGTGGAGTTTGCATGTTCTCTTCATGCCTGTGTGGGTTTCCTCCCACAATCCTGGCTCATCTGGCTACTCTAAATTGCCCATATGTGTGAATGCAAGTGTGAATAGTTGTTTGTCTTTGTGTTGGCCCTGCGATGGATTGGTGACCTGTCAAGGGTGTACCCTACCTCTCGCCTGATGTCAGCTGGGATTGGCTCCAGCTTAGTTGCGACCCGCAATGAATAAGCAGTACAGAGAATGAATGAATGAACACACACACACAAAAAAAAAACCTTGGGACTTCAAAGCATTTACCCCTTTATAATGTTGCCATTCTTTCTCACAACACTTAAAACATGTTCAGGAACAGAAGGCATGAAGTGATGAAGTGTTTCAGGTGTTATTTTGTCCAGTTCTTCCTGCAAACAGGTCTTAAGGTGTGCAACAGTACAGGGTCATTACTGTCATATTTCTTGTTTCAAAATTCATCACGCATTCTCTGTTGAGGACAGAGGGGACGAACACCCTCTCCTTCCATAGCCATGTCTTTATAATGTGTGCAGAATGTGGTTTTGCATCGTCTTTTCAAAATATCCCTGGAAAAGTTGTTGTCCTGAAGTCAAAATCAAAATGAACTTCATTGTCATTCAGAACATACAACAAGTAGTTCACAGTAGAACAGTAATTTCATTAATTAACAATGGACTGTCGTTTTTCTGTACTTACTTGAGCAGTTCTTGACATAATATGGATTGCTACAGTTGTGGAATAGGGTTATTTACTGTACTTTGCATTATTTGCTATTTACTGTTCAATAGGCTAAAACACATTAAAAAGGCAAGAAGTTCAACTAATAGAAGCTTTGCACCGTCACGTGACCCCATAGCAACGGTAACTATGCCACCATGCCAGGAGGCACGCTTGTAGTGTGTCATTCAGCTGAGTTAGTTGTTACTGATCGATATGGGAAGGTTTTGCTGTGTTTTTGAATGTGCAAATCGTTCTGAACTCAAATTGTGCTCAAATCAGCATCAGGTATTTCCCATAATGACTGGGTCCCAAGCATGTGCACCACAAGCTTTGAAGGATCCCCAAATGTAAATGCACTTTTTAAGTCTCAGTGAAGGTTAGGCTCTGCAGAGCATCTGTGTTGTTCATGCTCACTTCACTGTATAAGAATGAGCACCATGCTGCAGTTCTGAAATTAATTTTTTTTAAATTCTTACCTTTGTGGAAATGAAGTGAGCATACCATTCGGTCTTTGACCTCTCTGTTCGACACAGAGTCCTGCTGAAAGTTTTTTCCCCATTTTTCTCCTTCTATGTTTAGAATTTTCTCTAGTTATTTTTTCCTTGATGATGAATTACTTTTGGTAAATTTAAAAATCTGAGGTCTTTGTTTCATTCAGAATGATCTGCATATCAAAAAAAAAAAATGCAGGAAAACCTTCCCATACCAATCAACAACAACTAACACAGCTGAATGGAGCACTACAACCGTGCCCCCTGTCATGGCAGTGTAGTTACCATTGCTATGAGGTCATGTGATGGTGCAAAACCTCTATTAACATTTGATGAGGCACAGTTGTTAAGATAAGATTAAGATAATGCCAATGCTGTCACAAAAGTAAATGGTGGCTACTTTGAAGAATCTAAGATATTAAACATTTTCTTTTTTTAAACACTTATGTTTACCACATAATTCTACATATGTTCCATATGTTATTTCCTAGTTTTGATGTTTTCAGTATTGTTCTACCCATATGGAAAAGAAATAGAAGAAACATAAAAAAATATAACTTTCCATCACCTTCAGTTTATGTTTCATGTATTGTGCATCATATAAGGAATATTACTTGCTCCTGAAAGTGGCCACTTTTGCATTACTGTCATATATTGTTCTGATAAAAACGCAAATCATACAAGTTTCATTTTGTTCAAAATTCACTAAGGATCTTATATCTGGGCGGCACGGTGGTGTAGTGGTTAGCGCTGTCGCCTCACAGCAAGAAGGTCCGGGTTCAAGCCCTGTGGCCAACGAGGGCCTTTCTGTGCGGAGTTTGCATGTTCTCCCCGTGTCCGCGTGGGTTTCCTCCGGGTGCTCCGGTTTCCCCCACAGTCCAAAGACATGCAGGTTAGGTTAACTGGTGACTCTAAATTGACCGTAGGTGTGAATGTGAGTGTGAATGGTTGTCTGTGTCTATGTGTCAGCCCTGTGATGACCTGGCGACTTGTCCAGGGTGTACCCCGCCTTTCGCCCGTAGTCAGCTGGGATAGGCTCCAGCTTGCCTGCGACCCTGTAGAACAGGATAAAGCGGCTAGAGATAATGAGATGAGATGAGATCTTATATCTGGTTTCACTGTTGTATGCTTTACATACAAGTTTCAGACAAAGGACATACAAATTTTATAAGATTTATCTACAGCTTTCCAATATGGGTACAATGTAGAAAATAGTTTTTTAAAAAAAGCAAAAACAAGCAAACAAAAAACACCTATGAATGATTAGGCATGTCCAAATTTTGACTGGTACTATATGTATATGCATAGACGTCACTAGGATTGAGAGATACGGGGGGCTTAGCCCCAGGAGTGTGTTCAGTAATGTGCGTGCGCGCCAAAATTTTTTTTATTGCTCCTACATAGGCTTCATCAATTATTCATTATTTGAAGAACATTTATCAGAATCTGTTATCTGACATGGCAATGTACAGGAGGCCTACAGTAGCCTATGACTGTTCTCATTAAATTAAATTATTATAAAATAATCATTAATTCATTAAATATTTTGTTGTGTAGACCTACTGTATGTAAGCTGGCCTATCTTTAACATCCAACGAGACTAGTTAAGACTATAGCCTAGACAGGGAATACAAGTCAAGTTGGCCAGAACTGAATATGAAATAAGGGGCTAGTTTATGCCATGCAAGACAGTTAATTCAACAGAAACAGATGTGCACTAAAGACGTTGATCAGACAGGAGCAGCTGAGTGGGCCATCGCTTGCCATTTGCTTTTATCCAAGCTTGATTAAGGCATATAAATATGGGGATTACTTTATTTTCACTCTTATATCATTCAACTGGAGGTGGATAGCCTACTGTGCATGTTGTCTTTTTTCTTTTTAATTCGGTGGGTTTTTGATGGCCTGCACATCAGTGCCGATATGGTGACTTCTGACACACCCACCAAACAAAAGAAAACAAACTCAGAAGCCTATTGCAAAGGCCAATGCGGTCACAATGTTTTCCTACAGTTTCCATTCTTATGCAACGCGTTGTCATCTTTAACTCGAGGAAAGCGTTGTGGGCTACTACGTTGCGGCCAAATAGGCTACCTCGTTCAATTAGTGGCCTAGATCAAACCGGTGCTAAACCGTCTCAAAACGGTGCATTGGTTGAACTCGGCCCGGTTTTCTCTGTTGACATTTACTGACCTTGATCACGCAGACCTCTTCAGCATCAGCTCCCTGGTCACTCTCCTGTTCCTCACTCACTCTTTTAAAAAAATCGTCGTATATCCATCTAGCCAATGAATTGAAAGGACACATCTTCTCTCGCCATAACTATTGCTACTAATGGTATTTAGTTTTCACTCGCAATAGTTGAAGAACATACCAATACACAGATGGGACAGAATATAGAAAGCTGTCAAGTTTAACTGTTCACGCTAATATTGGCTAACATTTTCCATAAAGTTCAATTTAGCTGCCATAATGTTAAAAGGGACAAGTAGCCTACATCACATTTTCTTCCCCTTAGATAAACATAGGTAACGTTAAGCAATTAACAATGACTGACATCAACTTACAATCTCTTGTTCACTGTATCATTCACTGCGAATTAAGTTCTCTTCTTCTCTTAACAACTCTGCCAGCCTCAGGAACGTAACGTTACAGCAAGTAGGCCTAATAACATACAGCTCCCGCCTGAACCGCGCATGCCTGCCTACCTGGCTATGCTGGGAAACATAACGATAATTTTATTCGTGTCGTAGCTAGAACTTGTAGACATATTATTGTTTGACTCGTTTTCTTGCTGGTTTGTGTTATGTGCAAGTCTGCACTGTTTTCAATATCAGACATCCTAACCTGCAGAAACTAATTTCAGGGAGGTGTCGTGACACCCCCCGCTGATGGGAAAAAAAGTCATGCCGCAATTTGGGATGTCTGTAAACCAATCAGGATGCTCTTTGTCTAGCATGCACTACATGAACAAGGCACACTATAGACCCTTTGCACTGACGTCACCCGAAACCGGAAGTAAACAAACCCTGCGCCATATTGGAAGACCAACAAACTCGTCATTAGGGGGAAATAACGGCAGCGTGCGGTATGTGAACCCACGAGGCACTTGATTCATCAAAAACCTACAATGGTAAACTTTTGTAGTCTGGCTAACGCGACTTCAAAGCTCTGCGAGCATTTGGTCTGGCAAAGATATTAAGCCCAACCGTTTCCCAAAGTGCGTGGTTGACCCACCTCCCTGAAATGCCTCAGTTTGCTACTGGTCGAAGCCAGAAAAGGCTGTGACGAAGCTTAAACCAATCACATCACTCTTTCCTCTGACGTATGTGACGCGACGGGGCTAACTGGTAGATTAAACTCTTACCGAAGCCGGTCGGGAGCAAGGTGAAAACGTCCTTCCTTTCAATAAATACCTCCAGGGCTGCTCTTTGCTCCGTTTTCAATGAGAACTTGCTCCATGTTCGTAATGTTTCTAGTGAATGAAGCGCTTCCAGCATAGATTCTGTAAACAATCTATGGCTTCCGGTTGCAGTTCTACTACGTCAGTGCCTTGAACACGCCGCTACCCAGGGCCGTTGGAGATGCTCAAAGTTGATTGGCTCCCGATTTTTCAGGAGCTTGGAAGAGCTGTAGATAGCTTGCCTTGCCAGACTAAGCTCGCAACAGGCCCTCGTGTTGCGTCACACTTAGGATGGGCGAGCCCAGGCTAAAACTTTTCTGCTGTGTTAGGGTGTTCTAACAAAGCTGATGGGAAAGGTGAAAAGAAGTCTTTCTTCAGAATACCAGCTGTGATTGAGACACAAGGGGAGCAAACCAAGGAGCTTTCTGCCAGGAGACAGAGAGAGTATCTAGCTGCTTTATGCAGAGCGGATCTGAATACTTCAAGTCTACAGCAGTACAGAATATGTTCAGACCATTTTGTTACTGGTAAGTCACTAGGCTAGAGTGTTGAACATTTTTTTTAAATGTTTACTGAATAAAAACATCCTTAATTTTATCACATTTATGTTATATATTTCATTTCTTTCTTTTGTTTTAATTTTCCTCCCTCCATCCCTCTTTGGATTTTAAATATAGTTTTTCCCCATGTCCAAATAATTCAAAGATATATAAATAAAAACAGATAAGCAGTAAATTAAAAATAAATTATGAAATAAAAAAAATCCATAACAGCATGAATACAGATTGCAATAGTTTACAATGTCTGGGTAGCAAACAGATGGCAGAATTGGTGTCAGGTCCTCCTTATGTTTTCATTCTCCCTTGCCCCGAGTCTTATCATATGGGTCAAACCCATCTATCACAGCCAATTTCTCCACATACCGTGCCCTTTCTGCAGCTGGTAATGTACAGTACTCACATAACCAGAATTATCAGCCATCGTGTCACTTCACAACAGCTGTAATATCACTTCACTCTTGCTCGTAGTTTGTTTTGTATTGTATGTACGGTATGTATGTATGTATGTACAGTCGTGCTTGAAAGTTTGTGAACCCTTTAGAATTTTCTATATTTCTGCATAAATATGACCTAAAACATCATCAGATTTTCACACAAGTCCTAAAAGTATTTAAAGAGAACCGAGTTAAACAAATGAGACAAAAATATTATACTTGGTCATTTATTTATTGAGGAAAATGATCCAATATTACATATCTGTGAGTGGCAAAAGTATGTGAACCTCTAGGATTAGCAGTTAATTTGAAGGTGAAATTAGAGTCAGGTGTTTTCAATCAATGGGATGGCAATCAGGTGTGAGTGGGCACCCTGTTTTATTTAAAGAACAGGGATCTATCAAAGTCTGATCTTCACAACACGTGTTTGTGGAAGTGTATCATGGCACGAACAAAAGAGATCTCTGAGGACCTCAGAAAAAGCGCTGTTGATGCTCATCAGGCTGGAAAAGATTACAAAACCATCTCTAAAGAGTTTGGACTCCACCAATCCACAGTCAGACAGACTGTGTACAAATGGAGGAAATTCAAGACCATTGTTACCCTCCCCAGGAGTGGTCGAACAACAAAGATCACAACAAGAGCAAGGCGTGTAATAGTCGGCGAGGTCACAAAGGACCCCAGGGTAACTTCTAAGCAACTGAAGGCCTCTCTCACATTGGCTAATGTTAATGTTCATGAGTCCACCATCAGGAGAACACTGAACAACAATGGTGTGCATGGCAGGGTTGCAAGGAGAAAGCCGCTGGTCTCCAAAAAGAACATTGCTGCTCGTCTGCAGTTTGCTAAAGATCATGTGGACAAGCCAGAAGGCTATTGGAAAAAAGTTCTGTGGATGGATGAGACCAAAATAGAACTTTTTGGTTGAAATGAGAAGTGTTATAGCTATTTTAAGTTCATTTCTTAAGACAAGGATTTTTTAAGATGTTACCTTGTTGACAATTTCGGTGGGAATCTTCCGCCTTCTTCAAAACAGGACTGTTTTGAAGAAGGCGGAAGATTCCCGCCAAAACTGTCAACAAGGTAACATCTTAAAAAATCCTTGTCTTAAGAAACGAACTTAAAATAGCTTTAATAGTTAGACATAATGAACTTCCACTACATACATATGAGAAGCGTTATGTTTGGAGAAAGGAGAACACTGCATTCCAGCATAAGAACCTTATCCCATCTGTGAAACATGGTGGTGGTAGTATCATGGTTTGGGCCTGTTTTGCTGCATCTGGGCCAGGACAGCTTGCCATCATTGACGGAACAATGAATTCTGAATTATACCAGCGAATTCTAAAGGAAAATGTCAGGACATCTGTCCATGAACTGAATCTCAAGAGAAGGTGGGTCATGCAGCAAGACAACGACCCTAAGCACACAAGTCGTTCTACCAAAGAATGGTTAAAGAAGAATAAAGTTTTTGTTTTGGAATGTCAAAGTCAAAGTCCTGATCTTAATCCAATGGAAATGTGGAAGGACCTGAAGCGAGCAGTTCATGTGAGGAAACCCACCAACATCCCAGAGTTGAAGCAGTTCTGTATGGAGGAATGGGCTAAAATTCCTCCAAGCCGGTGTGCAGGACTGACCAACAGTTACTGCAAACGTTTAGTTGCAGTTATTGCTGCACAAGGGGGTCACACCAGATACTGAAAGCAAAGGTTCACATACTTTTGCCACTCACAGATATGTAATGTTGGATCATTTTCCTCAATAAATAAATGAACAAGTATAATAATTTTGTCTCATTTGTTTAACTGGGTTCTCTTTATCTACTTTTAGGACTTGTGTGAAAATCTGATGATGTTTTAGGTCATATTTATGCAGAAATATAGAAAATTCTAAAGGGTTCACAAACTTTCAAGCACCACTGTATGTATGTACTTGGTCTTCCAATATGGCGCCCTAACAAAATCATGCGGTACTGTCGCGCACTCCGTCATATGTGCGATGCAGACATTAATGTTTCGCGTGCACGCTCTTGCTCTAGATTCCGGGAGATATTATCCAATTTGCGGGCATCAGGGAGCCACTATCAATATGCGGGAGACTCCCGGAACTTCCGGGAGACTTGGGATGTCTGATATATATAAACACTGAAAATTATAGGGGGGCTTGGGAACATTTGAGGGGGGCTTAAGCCCCCTTAAAATGGACCTAACAACGTCCATGTGTATATGGAATATACTGTTGTTTCCTTCTAAACATGTGTTTGGTATACTGACAGACTGCTAAGACATGGAACGTTTAAAAACATTCTTGAAAAATATTGGTCCAAATTCTACTGATTAAAATGCATTTTGCTTGCTTGGTAGAATTTAACATCACAGCCTGTATGAAGTTGAAAGTAATGACACACATCACTGATAGCAAAGTGAAAGCCACATATTCACTGCAAAAAATGGCCTTTCAAAAATAAGAAATAAAAGACTAAAACAAAGCATATTTGCTTGAATCAGGTGAAAAAAATCTGCCAATGGAACTAGTCAAATTTGACTTGGTAAGATTTCTTAAAGTAAGATGAAAAATCTAACCTGTTTTTAGATGAAATAATTCCAAAATAAGATTGGGGAACTTATTATGCGAGATCTGATTAACTCAAAATAGTTCTTATAACAAGATCAAACTTCTTACATTTAGCCATTCAAGTCTTTTTTTTTAAAGCCTTTTCCACCTTTATTGGACAGTGTAGAGACAGGAAATGAGCGGGAGAGAGACGGGGAGATGACCTCAGGTCAGAATCAAACCCAGGTCCCCAGATTTATGGTATGGCACCTTATCCACCTGAGCCACGACAATGCGTTTTAAGGGCACTAGATTCAAAGATTTCAGTAACGTTCATTTATTCCCAAAACAAGCATACAGTACTTTGTTTTTTTTTTCTTGAAACAAAATGAACCGCATTTGGCAAATGTCCAAAATGTACTTACTTGTTTAAAAAAAAACTTGTTTTATTTTCAAAGGTGCTCCAAATAAGACTTTTTCAAGACATTTTGTCTATACAAGCTTTTCAAGATGGACTGTCTAAAAACTAGCCTTTCTAGCTAAATGAGATTTTGCTTGTTGGGCAATTATGTCTTATAATAAGGGTGGCTAGATGTTTTGACTTGAAAATAGACAAATAAACTTCCTAAGATTTTTATTTTTTGCAGTGTTGTGTACAGTTTCTTATAAGCAGCGTTTCCTTCAGAATTTCTTGCACAGTGTGTACATGTAAGATGTAGTTGACAGTTTGTTACAAAGCATAAGGTCAGTGCATGCTGCTTAAAGACTTAACTCAGACATGACTGGTGGTGACTGAAAGAAGAAAAAGAGGGAAAAAAACAAAAGGAAAAAGAAAAGAGCCAATGTTATGTTTTATTTATATAAAAAAAGAACCAAAACCCATGAGTCGGGGGGGGGAATCACATGATATCATTAAATAAAATGCAAAAACATTACACATTGGCATTTTGTATACTGGCATTTTGCTTACACCAACCAAGATGTAAAAAAATATTTATACAACAGAATTATGGTTCTGTTGCTGCATAAATAAGCCAAATTACAGCAAGAAGGATATTTAACAGAAAGATATAACTAAATCACCTTAAGATTTCTATCTTGTTGTCATTAAGCCACACTTTTATCTTGGCAAAATTATGTTGTGTTTTATTTTTTATTTTTTGGTGACTGCATGTTTCCAAGAAAGTACATATTTTTTCCCTAATGTGAAGGAAAGAAGATATTTAAATCAAATCAATAAGAAAAAAACCTCTACAGGGAGTTCTGAAGGACACTATATATTTCTTAAATAACTATTAACTATGATAATACTTCTCTTCTACTTAAGCTTCAGTATTGCAAGAAAATAGCATACCAGCACTTCTTTTAAACAGTAACTAATAACTAATGCATTACTTCTAATAGAAAGGAAGTGTTTACAAGTGTGATCTCAGTAAAAAAAACAAACAAAAAAAACTATAATACAAAAATGATTTCAAGGTGCTGAATAACAAGCCAAGCATAATGATGATTAAACAAATCTATATTTTAAAACAGTTCAAAACATTAAAACATTTAACACGATTATATATGTAGGTTCATCTACAAATCTACAGCACAGAAATAAAGAAGACAAAGAAAAGACTATACTGGTTATAAATTACTGTCCTCATAAAAGAAACAGGTCTGCACTTTCAGAAAATAAAGTACATTGTTGTACCTTTAGGAGTACAATGGCTTATCATTGGGGCAGTACCCTCTAAAGTACTTATTTGTACCTCTTACACTACTTGGGAACATACATGTACCCTTTTGACCCTAAAAAAAGAACACATTGACCTTGAAGTCCAATAATAACCCGGGGGGGTACAGACTGTAGACTGTACCTCGGGGGACAGAAATGGACTCCTACTGTACCCCTATTTCTGACAGTGTGGTCCTCCCAAGTTTGTTGGCTGTATTACATTGCATTTGTATATATGCCTAAAATAAAACAAATAAATCAATTTCTCAGGTAGACTAGCATTGGTCACAAAAAGGTCTCTAAAGAGTACAATGTACATAGTATGTAGAAAATATAAAAAGTTTACTTACCTTTGTAGAACAAATCAGTTATTTTGTTTTTACTGCTGCCGTCATGGACATTGAGCTTTTACTTGGATAATGTGGTGAATGCTGAAATGATGACAATTTGGTCAGTTAAGCAAAATGCTTCTAATAACTATTACTGTATCTAATAACCATTACTGTACAATAAAGTGCAAACTCATTGTTTTTTTTTTGGATGGGAATGTACTGCTATTTTACAGTTTCTTTATTTCATTTAATATCTGAAAGCCCACTACAGTATACATGCAAATGCATTTTGTTAATTATGATTATAAAGGAACATACCGGTATGTAGAACTCACAACAAATGTCTAATGTTTCATCAAAAATTCAAGTAAGGATATGCACTACAAACCTTTGCACTACATTTATATATAAAAGTCTTCAGTCTGATTTACCTGTGGCCTTATGCGCTTGAGCAGTGCATCTCGAACCTTTGGAAAAAATGGATGGATGTTAAGATTAAAGTACACTGGAGTATGGTTCTTTTAGTGATGCTGCCATTGAGTATGTGCTCAAAGAAACGTGAGGATGTTTATATAAAAACTCACTTCCTAATATCTTAAGACATTTTTAAGCAGAAACTTGCCTTTTTCTCTCCAAAACATCCTGTTAGTAAAATGAAGAAGCCCTGGAGGCAAATTTAGAGTTTCTTTTTTTTTTAAAAGGTATTTGTTTTAAAGATAGACAACACAAAACATTGTTAGAATAGTAAGTAATGTAGTACTGGATGGTTAATACTTACCTGAAAAGAATTCAAAAAGGTAAATGCATAATTTACAATCTGGGCTAAAGGATCGTCTGTGAGGTCAACCATTAGCACAAAGAAGCCAAAGATCCATGTCGTTCCAAGTGTCGGGGTTAGGAGGACAATAGTTCGAATAACATTTCTTACAGTTTCCTTTTGATCATGACTTATTCCCTCAGACAAATTGGGTTTTAAGAGCCTGCTAATAACAACAGCCATAGTGAACATATTCACAAAAATAATTACACCAACAGGAATAACAAAGGCATGGATTGACCCATGTAGTGCACGGTCATATTTTAACCAACACGTCTCATTTACATAGTACGAGTCAACAGCTCCATTGTCATAAGTGATGATTGTACATATGACAATAAGTAAAGGACAAACATAACCAAGAGAAAAACATAATCCCAAATAGACTTTTTTCCTTAACTGAACAAAAACAAATATAACTTGGTGCAGGAGCCCTATACTCATGCACAACATCCAGAAAAACACAGCCAGGAAGCAAAAATGTTTCATGACCGTGAAAGCCAAACACCACTGACTGATAGCTGGATTTGGAAAGGAAGCTGCTAGAAAGCTACAGTGTGCTGTCAACAAACAGAGTGAAAGATTTACCAAGACTGTATGTTTAAAGTGGGAGATATTGGACTTTACCACAGTGTTCCATACCACAAACTCAATTACTAAACATAGAACAAGTGAACAAATTGAGAACCCTAAACCTGTATGAGTTAGTTCATCCATGTACTTTAGTTTTACAGCTGTTCTAGCCATTAGAAATGTAAATGAAGACAAGTGATCACATTTACAGAGATTTGGGTTATGTGGACCACCCCATTCACAACCTTCATCAGACCATGTAGAGTTTGTAAAATTAAAATAGACACAGAATATTTTGTGGTTTGGAACTCTCTGGACTGGAAACATCATTAAGATTTCGCCTGCACTTTTAGCAGTGACTGACAATATAAATTCACTTGGATCACTGTCCTGAAAGTTTGGCAGGAGCCTGGGTAGATTCTTGATCTTAGCTTGATAAACTATCTCTTCTTTTTTATTTGAAAAAGTGACGTTGAAGCCATGATCGCATGCTTCCACAGATGTGTTACATATTATTAATTGTACATTTTCTTCATTGTGTCGTTTGTCCATGGAATTTGTTTTAATTCGAGTTACAATTCCTTCAAAAGATTCTAAATATTTAACAGCCAAGCTGTAATTATCTTCCTTGACAGATGATTTCCAATTTGATAATAAACTGTCATTCAGAAGATTGCTTGAAGACTTCATAAAATCCTGAAAGTTACAAAAGATTACATTCATTTTGTGACAAGCTTAGTGTAACTGTTGACATACACTTTGTAACATTGCAAACTTAGTATGAAAATAGCTGCCAATACTTACAGTGATTATAGACTTATTGAATGTAGCCTCTTGTGTTTCGGAAGCATTATGTAGGGTAGAAAAGACATTCACAGATGCATTAATATTTGGAGCTGTATTAATTTCCTGAAGCTCACTCTTCTTCTTTAAAAGGTCCAAAATATGATGTACATTGTCTTCAACAAGCCCATGTCCTCTCTCAAGATTCTGTCATTTATTGTTAAAGACAGACGCATACATATTTACAGAATTAGGGAGTTGGATAGCAGAAGAAAATTATGTCAGAATGGTACAAATCTACAGTTTAATATGCTTTATGCATTCAGTATGACATTCCTCCAATTGGTACATATGGGCATGCTAACAATGTCAAACTCCAGAATTTCTCTTACTTTAGGATGTAGATCATCACAACATGTTAATTGTTCTAAACTAAAAAAAAAAGAAAAGAAAAAAAGGCACGGACCCCATCTTGTGTAATGCTAGGCTAAAATTGGATATTTTAGGTAAAACACGATAAACATTCATACCTCAGCTTCATTTAGCAGCTCCCATATGTCTGCGCTTACACATTGATAGATTACTGTCCCCCAAACCCCCTTTGTGGATCCTGTGCACTCTCTTGATTGAAAACCAACTTCATTAGAATTACATTGCAATCTGGCACTGTAATTAGCTACTGCTTCTGGCCAGATATCATTCTTTTCGCAAACAACTGAGTCACCTGGTTTAAAATAAAAAGAAAGTTACTTTTGCGCCATATCTGGCAACTAAAGAACACCTATGACCACTTTGACAAATAAACTGGCTGATGATCTATCTTGAAAATGACAAACTTTTTACATACTATGCAAAATTAACCAGCACTATGATTTTGCTCTAATTAATTTATTAATAAGTTGGTGTTTGTTTGAAAACTTACCAAAAATGACTGGTATCACAACAGTGGCGTTTATTGTGTTTTCTACTCTATTTTTAAATGTACATGTAGCTTCATACTCTCTCTTGGTAAGTGAACAGTCAATAGAGATTTCATGAGTGTAGGTTATAGTACTCTCTCCAGAACCTGAAAACATGTAAATACAGTTTATAATTAGAACAAAACATATAGCTGATCAAACTGTAAACTTGTAATTTTAATATTTTAGCAGAAAACTGTTTTTATGTATGTGAACCCAGCTGTATGGGCATTGTGAAAGGAAACATCTGTGAAACTTACTTGGTTTCTTCAATTGAGAATTTCCTGGCAACCAGGTAACATTGTAAGTTTCTGTGCTGTTGTCTATGATGCACATAATCTTAACATTAAACTCTCTGGGACTTCTACAATCTGGGAATTGTGGGTCACTGGTGATAATGATTTGGGGCAAAAGGGCAACATCCAAATATGCACTTGCTGTGTGTATTATGTTACTAGACGGTGTAGCTGTGTATTCACATATAAACGTCCCTGTGTTCAAATGAAATAGAGAATTTTGCAAGCTAATTAGAAGATATGAAAAAAAACTCCCAACAATAACACACACAAAAAACAAAACAAAACAAAGAAAACCCCAGTTAAATAAATTAATTCATACTTTCGGAAACAACCTACCTTTCCAGACTTCTGAGGTTTTTTTAACTTGAACCGTGCTGCTTTGCAAATCCTGAGACACATTAGCTTCAGTGCCATTAGTGACACGTTGTTGGCTTTGTGCATCTCTTTTTATGTACCACTTTACATAATCTAGTTGCTTTGGTGAGGTGCATTTGATGTTAGCAGAGTCATGATAACCAACTTGATCTGGAACTTCGATTTTTATAAAACCTGTAAAATAAATAAATAAATAAGTGAGATTGTTCAAATAAATGTGTGATGACAAAAAAAATCCTGGTGTACTAAACTGTATTAATGCATATCCCCTACGGAAATGCTAAAAGGAAAGCTCCAGAATTTTTTTTTTAAACCTGGGCCACATTTTCCCCATCACTTTGGGCCCAAGTATTTACTAAGGTTAAAAATGATTAAAAAAAAATCAGTTCAGTGCTGAGCTAGAACGCTATAAACAGTAAATGCAAAACAGCTATACAATGTAATCCTACTGGGCAAACACCTGCGTCCACAAGTAAACCACTTGTTTTCACCAGTAATGGGCTCATAATGTTATTATAAGAGCCTGACAACATGGAAAGGATCCCCACAGAGATACACCTGGGTCTGTTTACTGCAAAAACTGTAAAGAAAATGTAGAAAATGACTGTTTTTACAGAAAAAAGTAATACAAATTATGCATAAATATAGAAAAGACACATTCTTACAGATTAGGGATCAAAATGATCTGTGGATCTCGCTAAATACCGAACAAATGGCTATTGGCATACTGTACATAACACTTTTACCGATATAAGTAGTGTGTGATTTAAAAAAAAAAATTTATATATATATATATATATATATATATATATATATATATATATATATATATATATATATATAGGGGCGGCATGGTGGTTAGGACTGTCGCCTCACAGCAAGAAGGTCCTGGGTTCGAGCCCAGCAGCCGGCGAGGGCCTTTCTGTGTGGAGTTTGCATGTTCTCCCCATGTCTGCATGAGTTTCCTCCGGGTGCTCCGGTTTCCCCCACAGTCCAAAGACATGCAGGCTAGGTAAATTGGTGGCTCTAAATTGACCATAGATGTGAATGGTTGTCTGTGTCTATGTGTCAGCCCTGCAATGACCTGGCGACTTGTCCAGGGTGTACCCCGCCTCTCACCCATAGTCAGCTGGGATAGGCTCCAGCTTGCCTGCGACCCTGTAGAACAGGATAAGCGGCTACAGATAACGGATGGATGGATAAAGGATTTGTTCCCATCAAAAACCTTTTTTTATGGAATCACAGGAGTGCCATAAAAAAAGAATAAATCTGCAAAAGAATAAGAAAAAAAGTTGAAAAAGAATAGGAAAATGAATAAAAAAATAAAAGAATAGGAAAATAAATGCAGAAATAAAAGAAAATAAATACAAGCAAAAAATAAAAATATGGAAATAAAAGGATAGGAAAATAAATGTAGAAAGAAAAATAAAAGAAAAAGAAATTATTTTCTTTATTGCTTTTGCTGTTCCCTGTTACTTTTCCCTATTGTTTTTTTCTTTTCCCGACTGCTTTGTTGTTTGCTTGAGTGTCCAAGATGTTAATCAACTGGCTTTGGGTGGGTCTTCCTGCACATATGAATCCTGCTTTGCGCAGTGTGAATGTGGTAGTGGTTTGATTTGGGGAGGGAAGAAGAGGATTTGCTTCCCCTAGGTGTATACTGGCCATTATCTGGTCTTATTTTTTACAGTTTTAGTCTATTATTATGGCACATAATTTTTCATTGACATTATTTGTATGTAAATGGCTTTGTAGCAGAGTGGGTAGTGTCATCGCCTCAAAGATCGCTAATTTGATCCTCAGGAGAAGATCCCTTGATTGGAAAATTACTGCAATTATTAATATGTTTCAGCTGGTAATAATTCTTTTAACTCTTACTGATGAAGTGATTCTTATTTCTTTAAAATCCAGGGCAAAGGACTTATCCTGTGGTCATAGAAAAGATGTTACTGTGCTTCAGAAGGGTCAAATTAATGGCTTGTATCAAGCAAACAATTAAGGAGATTACTGAAATGGAGTTAAAAACTGTCCAACACATTATTAAAATGTGGAAGGATAGTGGTGAACCATCAACTTCGTGGAGGAAATATGGTCGAAAAAAATTTGACTGAGCATGATTAGAGATTACTTAAACTCTTGGCGAAGTCGAATTGTAAAAAAAAATCAACAGTAGAATTCACGACTATGTTTAATAGTGAAAGTAAGAGTATTTCCACACACACTGGAACACATCTTCAGCAGCAGCCCTCGGAGGAGGCTGCTACCGCTGGCGTCACGACCAGGTGCTGAAGACAGTGGCCGAGACCATCTCCACTGCAGTGGCCAACAACAAATACATCCATGGCCAGAGGTCAGTACTGTTCGTGAAAGCCGGAGAGAAGCCACGAGCACAGTCACAGCCAATGCCAGCAACCAGCCTGCTCTCATTGGCATCAGACTGGGAATTGCGGGTTGACTTGGGCAGGCAGCTCAAGTTCCCAGAGTATGTGACAACAACCTCCTTGAGACCAGATGTGGTGTTGACATCTGTCTCATTGAAGCAAGTCCTCCTATTGGAATTAATAGTCCCTTGGGAGGACCGCATGGAAGAGGCCAATGGGCGCAAGTGGCTCAAATACCACGAGCTGGTAGAGAAATGCCAGAGGAGAGGCTGGAAAGCCCGCTGTGAGCCAATAGAGGTGGGATGTTGAGGCTTTGCAGCCTGCTCCCTATGCAAGACCTATACTCTCCTTGGCATCACAGGAGTTAGGAAGAGGAGAGCCATCAAGTCCACCATAGAGGCTGCAGAGAGAGCCTCTAGGTGGATTTGGATTAAAAGGTCCGAAACGTGGGCTAACGCTGCTGGGACACAAGTCGGGGTCTGATCAGCCCCGGCTGGGTCGCCTGAGTGAGGGTGTCTGATGTTGAAAGACCCAAAACACCCAGTGACCTCAGGAACATCACTGAAGATGTGTCCCAGTGCATTGCAAGATGTATCTATACACACACCACACACAGTGCAAGAAGAACTCACAAGATTGGGACTAAACAGCTGTGTGGCCATAAGAAAACCACTTGTTCGTGAGGCTAATCAGAATAAAAGGCTTCAATTTGTGAGGGAGCATAAAGATTGGACTCTGGAGCAATGGAAAAATGTCATGTGGTCTGATGAGTCTAGATTTATCCTGTTTTAGAGTGATGGGCATGTCAGGGTAAGAAGAGAAGCACATGAAATGATGCACCCATCATGCATAGTGGCCACTGTACAAGCCTCTGGAGGCAGTGTTATGATCTGGGGTTGCTTCAGTTGGTCAGATCGAGGCTCAGCAACATTATGGGGCAATAAAATGAAGTCAGCTGATGACCTGAATATACTGAATGACCAGGCTATCACATCAATAGATTTTTTTTCATTCCTTGATGGCACAGGCATAAAATCAGGGCTCATATTGTGAAAGACTGGTTTAGGGAGCATGAGGAATCATTTTCACACATGAATCGGCCACCATGGAGTCCTGTCCTTAACCTCATTGAAAGTCCTTGGGATGTGCTGGAGAAGACTTTAGAGTGGTTCGACTCTCCTGTCATCAAGACAAGATTTTGGTGAAAAATTATTGCAACTCTGGATGGAAATAAATGTTGTAACATTGCATAAGGTTGTTGAAACAATGCCACAGGCAAGTGCGAGCTGTAATCAAAACTAAATATTGAAGTGTGCTACTTTTTTTTGGCTGGGCAAAATATTGCTATGCAAAATGTATCTGTATTTAGCATTGGCAATGTGAGTGTGGCACTAGTATGACTGTAGGCACAGAAATGCTGCTGAGGTTTTTTTGAACACTCTTTAAGGTTAAAACGCTGTCCAGGAAGCAAAAGTATACAGCTGACAGTGTTCTGTGGTGTGAAACTGATGAATAACTAGAAGACAATTAGCACAAATTGTGCATGGAAGATGAGTTACAGTCTTGAACTGTAACTGCGGGTTGTGCTAATCAAGTTGGTGTATATAAGAAAGTGGCCAGTAATATGCTGCTGGACCTAATACACACATACGAGGCATAAAGAGGCATAAGATGATGTAGATAGGTTAAGGTGAAGCACTTTTAAAGCAAAGTGTGAGAATTAAAAGTTACCTGTGGTTCTAATGTTGAGATTGGCTCCTGTTGCATTTGACACATTCTCTGTCATCTCCACAAATTCAGTCATATTAAATGGACCATTTATTAGCATTACAAAGTCTCCTTTGACACTACCGGACCTTTTAAAAAAATTATAATGGCTTAATTTATAGTCATTTTACATTAACTGGCCATTTAGAAAATGCTATAACATTTCAGATGTGCAAAAGATTTCTACTGTTGTCCATTATCTTTACCTGAGGCTTGTAATACTCAGGTAATCAAACCACTTCATATTGCTGTAAATAGAAATCATCTAAAATAGATAAATACAAGCTTAGACCAAAGTATATGAGTTATAGATAAATAAATAAATCATACATACATATCTTTTGATTAAAAAAATCTAATGGAAAAGCTATTACTAGCTCTTTGACATGCTATCACTGTTTTATAACAAGTCTAAAAAGATTAGAGTAGACAGTATACAGTGGGGTTCAAAACTCTGGGACCACACTGAAAATCTGGGATTTTTGTGTTCAATTTTTTTGTGTAAAACAGGAAATAAACAGAAAAGCAAACCAATGAAAAGTAATATTCAATATTCAAGAATCTGCACTATTTCCAGGTAACTATTTTAATTGATTTAAATATTTAAAGGTCCCATGGCATGAAATTTTCACTTTCTGAGGTTTTTTAACGTTAAAATGAGTTCCTCTGACCTTCTTAAGTCACCCCAGTGGCTAGAAATTTCATAATGTGTAAACCAAACTATGCCCAACATTTGAGAATGGCGCATCAAAACGGCGCGTTGATAAGCTCTTCCCTTTACTACATCAGCAAGGGAGATGATCCCCACGCCCCCCCTCTGGATTCCCACCCACTGTATGGATTGCCCGCCCAGCTCAAAAGTTGCCACCAAACATGGAAGTTGCGCTGTACATGGATGTGACAACACAGAAAGGAGTCTGTTTTTACTGCCGACGGGAGAGCCCCTGAAGACGCAGTGGCTTAATTTTATTTACTCCAATAATACGCTGTCGAGTCTACCTAAGACGGTGTATGTTTGTCAGAAGCATTTTCCTGATGAATGTTTCCACAACTTGGGACAGTACAGGGCAGGTTTTGCACATCAACTGTCACTGAAGCCTGGGTCCGTACCAAGCATCCCTGCCGCATCAGCCACAAACACCGAACAAGTAAGTGTATAACTGTTAAGTCGTTTTGCCATGTTTTAAAATCGGTGCGTTAGCCTAGCAATGGCTACATTAGCTGTGCAGCTAACCGCTTCCTGCAGTTAGCCAGGTACTCTGCGCTACAAAACCAAAAAACATGCAGCATGCTCTGTTAAACTGAGTTTAGTCTGAAAATTGACTGTAACTTATGAGCTTATGTTTTGCCGTGTTTTAAAATCGGTGCGTTAGCCTTGCAATGGCTACATTAGCTGTGCAGCTAACCGCTTCCTGTAGTTAGCCAGGTACTCTGCGCTACAAAACCAAAAAGCATGCAGCATGCTCTTTTATAATAGCCAATCAAAACAGTTTTTACAAAGACACCCACATTCTTTTTTTTAAGTCACTCGTTCATTTTATTTGTTTGTTTGTTCAGTAAAAACCCAAACATTTGTTGAATTTATTTTATTTCCTCGCGTCGCACCTTAATGACGTCAGCGCGCGGTATTTTTCCTTTCGCGGTTTGTTCCTTCTCTCTCGCCATAGTAAGACACCCACATCCGCTTGTTCTGACCCACTGGAGGTAGCGTCACAGTGCTGTTAGCCAATCAGAGGTAAAACGTTTACATGTCATGAATATTAATGATAAGAGCTGAAATCCTGTCGTTCTCCCGCCACCCACTCCTCCACCAAACTAGAACAGCCTGAAACAGGAGAACCACAGCATTTTTTTCACCAAAACTGGCTCACAGGGCATTCATTCATACTAGAGACCACCGCACAATTAATGAAAAAACGATGCCATGGGACCTTTAATTGTTTAAACTTCATTGAAGCACATGTTCAGATGACACGGAGATGGATTTGATCGAACATTTTCAGGTTTTACACAAGCTTCCAGTGTCTATGCCAGCTGGAGTGCATGCTGTGATTAAAGCAAAAGTAGGGGATACCAAACATAAGATTTTGCTGTTGCTGATAGCGTAGCTGCCTGAGCAGAGTGAAGCCCCAAACTTAAGAGAAATGCATCGACCTGATTTTTGATGGCTCAACCGTACAATGTTCGTATGTACGTGTACCACCACAGGGAACCCAATCATACATGCAAGGCAATGTATCTCTCAAACACTTGGCCACTGGACAATGATATTTGTATCTTTATTTACTGTACATAAGACAGATGGGTTTTTATCTAGCGCTTATTTTTAATTTGCTTTTTAAAAAAAAATAACGTGGGATTATTTACCAACACATTTTATGGAAAATATTTATGACAGTTTCATATAAAACTAAAACAGCTTTTTTTAGTCCAGCTTGTTGGGCAGCTGACAGTTTCCGTCATGTAAACGCGACAGACGGATGTAAGTGCAAGAAGAGTTTGATTGAAAACTCAGTCACAAGACA
Organism: Neoarius graeffei; assembly: GCF_027579695.1. NCBI lineage: Eukaryota > Metazoa > Chordata > Actinopteri > Siluriformes > Ariidae > Neoarius > Neoarius graeffei. The sequence goes on from NC_083579.1 coordinate 61,788,091, forward strand.
ATGCAGCAATTTATTGACACAAAATACACTACACTATACAATTCAATGGTTCATATGCTATATTATTATTATTATTATTATTATTATACATACAGACCACTTTTGCCATGGAATACAAAACATGTATTCTATTCCCTTCTAGCGGGTTTCTTTCATATGGTTTGATAGCATGCAATATTGTTGTCATATCGCTTATCCTCCGTGTATCATGCCACTCTACCCAATGGAAAATGAGCATGCAATATTGTTACAATATTGCACACTGTCAAGTCAACATGACGTCACACGGCAGAGACATAAAACTCCCATGCTAGTGAGCAACAGTGACAATTTGTAAACAAACATGGCCACCAGGTTTGCTTCATTAAAAACGGAAGATTTTGAGAGAATTTTGGCTGCCAGCTTGCTCTGTTGTGTGTAGCTGTTGATTTTAAAAGTAAAGCATTCATCTCCCTGTATAATTAAGTATGAGTGAAAAATACTGTTGCGAGTGTGCGTGGAAGAAGAGTCTGGAGACAGAAATATTAGTTTCTTGGTCATTAGCTTGTACTAGTAGCTCTTGGTAGCACTGGCTTGACTGCGCTAGCGTTGGCCTTCGCTAACACTATTGATGAACGCCACACTGGCTGGAAGGTAACTGGACTGCTGCGCTAACAGCACTGAGTTGCAGGTAAACTAGCATTGGCCTTCGCTAACACTACTGCTAAATGCTACACTGGCTAGAAGGTAACTGGACTGCCGCACTAACAGCACTGAGTCACAGGTAAGCTTGTGTTGGCCTTTGAGAATGCTGATATGAAGAGAGTGTGTATGTATAATAATAATAATAATAAACATTGTCTGGCTTTTTTCATGGTATATCAGATATATTCCATTCAGCTAGCATGATACTGTATTCATCTTTGACTTGTTCAATATCATGCTAGCTGAATGGAATATATCTGATAGACCACTCAAAGCCAGCCAATATTATTTAAATATTATTATTCTATTCAGGTTGATTTCACGCCCTTGCAAACATTTTGCTCATACGCTAATCGAGAGCTCTGCTTTTAGACAGTGCCTAAATATCTATATTGTCATTTACTTATTTTTTTTTCATAAAATTAGAAAAGATTGCAAAAATTGCAGCATTTTACTAGTGGTCTCAGACTTTTGCAACCCACTCAATCCTGGAGATAGAGATCACCTTTTTATAAAACTCTGACAAAAAGTTAATATTGAATAATGCCTTGTCTTTATGATGGCAATAAATTTGGTGAGCATCGCGATTAATTATTTGAGTGAGACATTAAAATGGGGTCTTGAGAGGTACCAACGTTAGCTTAATTTTGGACAAATGTAAATTTGAAAATACCATTGTGGCAACTGATTTTGCATTGTCATACTTATTGAGCTACCCCACTCACTTTAACAAACTCTGACTCTGACCACAAAAATAACGACTGTTTCGAACAGGAAAAAGTGGATCACGCCCAAAAAAGTTAGCAATAATCTAGTGGTTATACCACCGAGTTATGCTTACACCAGAAAGAACTACACACACATACTTGAAAGACGTGTCAGTCAATGGTTTAAAAGGCAGAGGTATAAGAGACTAAACATTCCACAAGATGAGTTTCAGGTTATATGCTATAAAAATACATGCTCAAAGTCACTAATGGTGTGTCAGTCTTAGTGACATATCTGTAGTAGTTTTACTTAATTTTGTGTTTGGTGTTGTTTTCCTGTAGTGCAACACATACAGTTTTGGTAAGCTTTTTCTCTAGCCCATCAGAGAGTTTTTCATTTTGAATGGTAAATGACCCATCAACAATCACTGCATTAAGACAAAGAACAACAGACTTAGTTATTATATTTAGCTAAATATAACTACCAACTTGCATAAATTTAGTCTGGGATACATGGTATATGGTATGGTACTAAGAAAACTGTGCACAGCATCAGACTGAGTATATTACCTTTGTTTTTATAGTAGCACATAGCACCAGAAGGGATATTTGCACATGTGTCCTTATGGCAGCACTTAGGCTGCATTTTACATACATCTGTACTCCAACTGTAGTTTCCTGAGCAGGTACAGACGTTGTCTTGACAGTCTAGGATCAAAAGGGGGAAAAAATAAGAAAACATAAGAAAACTGTGAGAAAGCTGACAACATCGATTGTTTAAACAAAATAAACTCTCTACCGAAACTATTGGAATGGGAAGACCAATTCTTTTGTTTTGAGATACAGCAAAGGCATTAGGGTTTGAGATCAAAAGATGGATAAGAGATGACCGATCAGAAATTAAGCTTTCATTTCCTGATATTTGCGTCTAGGTATGTGTTAAACATCTTAGAACATGGCATCTTTTGTTTGAACACATTTTTCAAGTGATCAAAAATATTGGGACATGTGACTGACAGGTGTTTCTTGTTGCATTGGTGTGCCCTGTTAGAGTAATTATTTAAATAATTAATAGCTCTAAGGTGGGGTTTACATTAGACCGTATCAGCGGATCATCAGATTAACGTTTTTAAAAACGATTAGCGTGCACACAGCAATGCCAATACACGATTCGCGTGCACACAGCAACGCCAATACACGGATACGCTAATCACATGACTAATTAGACGGCACACAAGTTGAAATGTGTAATGTGTAATTTCTCCTCAGCGGCTCAGCTCCGCAGGCATCCTGCGCTCCAAATCACTCCGCCCTGAACAGCGAGTGCCCTCTGGAGGGTGCGCACTCCGGCCCTGCGCAGCTCACAGAGCGCGCGAGTGAAGCGCACGAGCAGTGATTCGGGACTGAGCCGCTGTGTGTGTGATCCCAGTGCATATCGGGCATGCGCAAGTCACTTACCACTTGCAAGTGGAAGGATGGCAAGCCTAAAGACAATCATAACTACACAATGGGCAGTATTTGCATCAGTATTTGCAGTATTTTTATACTTTTATACTCTTTAATGAAAGGTGATACAAGGCGGAAGTCCGCGCCGTTTTTCAGCAGTCGCGTCACATGACCAACGCCAGCAAATCAGGAAGGTGGATGTCACAGTGACGTTGTCCAATGACGACGTCAGCTAGAGCTCAGCACAGTGTATCCGCGTATCCTCAATGTTTACACAGCACCGGACCAGACACGAACTGGATTGAATATGTGGGCCCTGGCGAATTCCCGTTTCCCGGGGTTCCCGGCGTTTTAATGTGAACGGACAGTGCATCCGCGAAGAAAACGAGACAGATACGGTCTAATGTAAACTTGGCCTAAATGTCTCTTCTTGGATTGAGTACTGGGTTTCACCTGTGAATACTGCATTTGTTGTTAAACATGATAAACCAACATGAAGACCAGAGAGATGCCTATGGGAGAAAAGCAAGCCATTTTGAAGCTGAAAAAAGTGGGAAAATAGATCACTGCATAAGCATTGGACATAGTAAAGGCAACAATTTGAAATGTCTGGAAAAAAGAAAGAAGTCACCAGACAGTCAGCCAAGAATGATAACAGCATTCAATGACAAACATTGTGAGAGCTGTGAAGAAAAGCCCGAAAACAATAGTCACATCAGCAACAACCTCCACAGGTCAGTAGTGAAGGTATCAAAATCCATTGTTCAAAGAATACTCAGAGAGCAGAAGTCTAGAGGCCATACCATAAGATTCAAATCACTCATCAGCAGTAAGAATCAAAAAGCCAGATTGGAATTCAAAAAGAAATACAGAAATGAGCCACAAAAATTCTGAAAGTAAGATTAACATCTATCAAAGTGGAAAGGCCAGAATATGGAAAAAGAAAGGATCTCCTCATGATCTAAAACATAAGAGCTCTTCAGTCAAGTCCAGAAGGGGTAGTGGCTTGATTAGATGCTTCTGGAACAGGCTCACTGATCTTTATTGATGATGTAACTCATGATATTAGCAGCAGAATGAATTCAGAAGTCTACAGAAACATTCTGTCTGCCAGAAAAATGCGTCCGATCTAACTGGAAGGAACTTTATCATGCAGCAAGACAATGACTCAAACCACAATAAAGGACATCATCAGAAAAAAGTGGAAGATTTTAGGCTAGCCAAGTCAGTCAAAACCCCCAAATAAACTCCTTTATACTGACAGATAATATCCATACAAGACATGTTCGAGTGTTCACTTGTTCATATTTGTACCTGTATACTGTGTAGAGATTTTATTTGAAAAGAAAAACAATGTCCCTGGGCGCTGACATCTTACTCTCTCCAAGGTTCAAATATCACGCTCCGAGTACAAATTCATCTCATCTCATTATCTCTAGCCACTTTATCCTGTTCTACAGGGTTGCAAGCAAGCTGGAGCCTATCCCAGCTGACTACAGGCGAAAGGCGGGGTACACCCTGGACAAGTCACCAGGTCATCACAGGGCTGACACATAGACACAGACAACCATTCACACTCACATTCACACCTACGGTCAATTTAGAGTCACCAGTTAACCTAACCTGCATGTCTTTGGACTGTGGGGGAAACTGGAGCACCCGGAGGAAACCCACGTGGACACGGGGAGAACATGCAAACTACGCACAGAAAGGCTTTCGCCGGCCACGGGGCTCAAACCCGGACCTTCTTGCTGTGAGGCGACAGCGCTAACCACTACACCACCGTGCCACCCCCGAGTACAAATTACATGAGAGAATCCGAAATTGTGACGTCACTTAGACACTACATGCCTTACCAAGGCTAGTGGATACATTGCTTCTTAATTGTTGTAAACAACCCTGAAGATGCCCAAATGTCAAGTGTTTGGGTGTAAAAATAAGCTTGTTCATTGAAGCAGTGAATACACACACACGCACACAGAGCATTTGGGAGCCTTTTGCTGCCTATAAAACACTCCATCATTGGCTATTCAGTATTTTGTTTTGGGGTTTTTTTTCCCGAAAAATTAAAAGTAGACTGCCTTTCAGATTTTTCAAGTGTAGGTCATAAAAAGAATTTTCCCTGACACCCAATTATTTTTGTTTAATGGACCGATAACTACTGAATTCGGATCACAGACTTCCAATTTTATTAGGTTTTTAAATAGAACACTTAATGAATTTAAGGTCACGTGACCTTAAATTGTACGCTATTTTTTTCCTGCTTCACCATGACCCAACTCAAGATATTACGTCATGCATCACGTGGTGGGCTTTCCCTATTCGCGCAAGGCATTGTTTAACAAAGTTAAAGTTGGGGTGGCATGGTGGTGTAGTGGTTAGCGCTGCCGCCTCACAGCAAGAAGGTCCGGGTTCGAGCCCCATAGCTGGCGAGGGCCTTTCTGTGCGGAGTTTGCATGTTCTCCCCGTGTCCACATGGGTTTCCTCTGGGTGCTCCGGTTTCCCCCACAGTCCAAAGACACGCAGATTAGGTTAACTGGTGACTCTAAATTGACCGTAGGTGTGAATGTGAGTGTGAATGGTTGTCTGTGTCTATGTGTCAGCCCTGTGATGACCTGGCGACTTGTCCAGGGTGTACCCCGCCTTTCGCCCGTAGTCAGCTGGGATAGGCTCCAGCTTGCCCGCGACCCTGTAGAACAGGACAAAGCGGCTAGAGATAATGAGATGAGATGAGACTATATGCAGAGGCGTTGGCAGGAAGTTTTGGATGGGGGGCGATGTGTCGTGCGCCGAAGGCATACTAAATCTAGGGGGTCCTGGGTCTGGAAAATTTTGGAATTTTTAACCCTCTAAAATGCTATTTCCCGCATTTTGAGAGGCAAATTTTGGTGGAGTAAAGCTAAGTTTAATGGCTCTATTAGAGTACATTTCAAATATTTCAATGATTAGGTCAAATAGCCTTGGAAAATTTGAATAAACACGTAATAATACTTAAAAACTGATCATATCTCTCAGCAATCCTGTTTTGACTGAGGAATAAACCTGTGAAAGTAATATTCGCAATCCTTCAAGGACCGCTGTCAGCTCCTGGGAAATCCAACTGACTGGTGATGACTGGTCGTGACCCCAGATCGGGTGCGAATGAATTTTTTTCTGTTTGTTGCATATTTTTCAAATCAAAACTGTGTGATATTGGTGTATTGAAGCATGTATGAATGATATATGGAGCTGTATCGGTCAACTGGAAAAACTACATTCCCTTTGTTTTCTCATGGATCCCCCCCCACACACACACACACAAACAAAACACGAGAAAATTTGTCCTCAATGTCCTTGTTGAATTAAAGAGCTAATAGATGTATATACCTGCTCAGCTACGTGGTTTTAAGCAAGAATATGAATAACTGTCTTTCCTTTAGTCTTCAGTGCGAGTAAACAGTCATTTCTTGGTTTGCGAAATTTGACTTGGGATGTTAAAAAAAATTATACTGAAAACTTACCTCGTTATCATCAAGCAACTTGGGTGCTTTTGTTGAGCCCAAAAAGTTTGCAGTGGATATTTGTCTGAAACTCCTCTTCATACTGATTTTCAGTGAGTGGTCAGGGCAGCAAGTGAATTCATGTAGATCTAACGCAGCATCAAGTTTTTGGGCGCCCAAAACTGCTTGTACGTCTCATGAACACTATCTAGCCATCCGGACAGGACACGAGTTATCAGTCAGATACAAATGTAGCGACGCTGTCATAGCCTTGCTGTCACAGGGTCCCTACTTTGGTGCGAGTACCCAAGGAGACCAGACATGTCTAGACAGTTGTCACAGCAACGGGTTAATTAGTCCACAGAATATTAATAAATCAGCTTGTCTACTAAAAGTGATGGGTTTTGCAGTTCTGCGTAAGCCAAATAAGGAAAATACCAGAAAGCGGAGGCAATCAGTGACGTCAGGGCCAGGCTAATTTGCATTGGTTTTGGTGCGAATGGGTGCTACCAACCTACAGTACAAAAGGGATGCTGCCGGGATGAAGGGATGCAGTGGGATTTAATAAGGGAAAACAAAGGTGCGCAGTGGGCTGTTTATTCACACTACTCTCTCCTTTTCTTCCTTGTAAATAGTCAAAGGACTCCCATCGTAACTTGGGGGGGGGGGGGGGGGGGAGGTCGCAGGCCCCCCTCACCACTGAGGTGTATTTAATTACCTGTTGTTATGGTGACACTTGTTACTGTGGCATTTTCGACAGTGAAGTTCGTCATGTCTTTAAGCAGCGAAGTGAAATTGTTGAATGCACTTGACTCTATAGAAAGCTTAAAGTAGTAAGACTTTGTATTTGCTGAAAAAAAACCATACAAAAACAAAGTGTTTACTCAAAGGCATTTAGGTGCATTTTAGTCTGTTAAGATGAATGTAAAGTGAGGAAATTATTTACCTGTAGATGAAGCCTAAAAGTTAAAAATGTCACATTAATAAAATTTTAATTGCAGCTGAGAAAACACATTTTTTCAAATTACATATATGGACAAAGTTTTGAAAAATAAAACCATCAAAAATTTATGTACTGGGATAGGAATGCTCACGTAATATACTCTGCTAAATAACACTACTCAAGCAACTACTATCGATACTTCCCAAATTTATGGAAACAGAAGAAATAAAAGAAATCAATGAATGTTTCATACAAATAAACTAAATGTTGGTTATGAACAAAAGTCATGTTTTCTGTGTTTCATTTATCGTTCTCATTTCTGGCTGTTCTTTATATATACATACCTTATTAAATAATTATATGATTGAAAAAAATGGTTCAAATTATAGAAAACCTTAATCCTCAGAAATGTGCAGCAACCCAGCTCCTTACACATGATTCGACAAAATTTAGACCAACCTGGAAAAACAGCCCCAGCAAGATGAGTGTGAACCCTCTACAGGATTTCATTTTTGTGGCTATATTTCAGAGACAGAAAAGAGGGAAGCACAGTCATTCATGGAAATGGAAAGAAGCAGAACAAAAATGGATTATAACCTAAAATATAATCAGAGTTGGCCAACAAATAACGTTCCATCTTAGACAAGCTCCTTTATCACCATTATATTTGTACTGTGTACAGTTACAGGTGTTAGTTTCTGTTCAAATTCAAAGACATCACATTTTTACTGTCATTCAAAATCCATTTAGAAAAGTTCAGATTACTTTATATAATTAATTTCATTAATTGTTAAGTAGAAGATACTAGATGGCATGTTCTTGACTGATAGAGGAATTAAATCAGAATCCACACAGTTATCGAGATCATTTATACTCCAGTGTGCCATAGTGTTCTTGAGCTAATGGAATTTGTTTAACAGCTTGTAAGGTGCTCAAACATTTGATATTAAAGTCAAGCTTACCCACAATTTGTGTATGTACTTAAGTTTGTTTTGTAGTTAACCAAGTTAAAGTTGGGGTGGCACGGTGGTGTAGTGGTTAGCGCTGCCGCCTCACAGCAAGAAGGTCCGGGTTCGAGCACCGTGGCCGGCGAGGGCCTTTCTGTGCGGAGTTTGCATGTTCTCCCCGTGTCCGCGTGGGTTTCCTCCGGGTGCTCCGGTTTCCCCCACAGTCCAAAGACATGCAGGTTAGGTTAACTGGTGACTCTAAATTGACCGTAGGTGTGAATGTGAGTGTGAATGGTTGTCTGTGTCTATGTGTCAGCCCTGTGATGACCTGGCGACTTGTCCAGGGTGTACCCTGCCTTTCGCCCGTAGTCAGCTGGGATAGGCTCCAGCTTGCCTGCGACCCTGTAGAACAGGATAAAGCGGCTAGAGATAATGAGATGAGATGAAAGTTAAAGTTGTTTGTAATTCCCTTTACAGTGGATACATGTAGAACTCAGCAAATTGTAGTTAACAGAACCAACAGAGGAAGGTTGATTTGATCATTCAGCAGTTATTTATAAACAGTTCAAATGACACTTCGAAATATTACTGGTTCCTACATCTAAATCTCTCTCTAATTCTGGCTATGAATTTAATAGTTGCAAGATACATTCAACTATAAACTTACTATTGTTTCTTTTTTTAAATCAGGGGGATCAGGAAATAGATTTTATAGCAAAACTGCGTGCATTTCAGTTACAGCGAAGAAATTATGTAATTTAGATGAGGAAGTGGGATAATTTACCTATTTATTTCTTGCTAGTGCACTTTATCATTCAATATAAACAAGAAGACATGGTCATCACTATCCCCTGCCACGAGCATTTTATGAAGATCTCTTAACATTTACGCCCTTATAAGCCCATTGCTTTAATGTTGACTTATGATGTCGTAAGTGTTATGACACCTTCATAAAATACTACCCAGCTTTTTTTCAGTAGTATGAGCGCACAAAGTTTCATTGATGTAGCTTATATAGTTTCTGAGAAAACTTATCCAGATTGAGTCCATTTGTACAAAGTCCAAAAACGAAAATAAAGGCCATACTCTGAAAATAATCATTAATTGTAAACGATTTTCGAACTCAACTTAGATCATGAATAGTAATATGAGCACATAAAGTTTCATTTTATGTAGCTTATGTAGTTTCTGAGAAAACTTGTCCAGATTGAAACGGACAGACAGAAAGATGGACGGACTCCATTCCTATATCCCCCTGTGCACTTCGTGGCGTGGGATAAAAAAAGATTAAATACATAATGGGCAGTTTTAAGGTTTAGAAAATAGTCTCTCTATATTATTATTAATAAGTACCACCACCAAGTAATTAAAATGATATTTACTATATCTTAAAACAAACAAACAAACCCTTCACATAAAGCTGGTGATGGTTCTAGAATTAAAATCACAAAATCAAGTTTACAATAATTTCTTACCTTTCCAACACAGTATTTTTTTCTTCTGCTAAAAAAATGTCTCTGTTCTACTTTGCATTCCCCAAGAAAATATAAAAATAAATGTGCAGTTGTATAATTGATTTAGGTACAAAATTTTAAAACAGAACCATGTTTTCCAGCAGTACTCCACATAACCAAAAGATAATTACATCTTTGTGAGATGAGACGAGATGCTCTTTGTCCTACGATGTGTGTAATGCATTAGCTGGTGTATTAGATGTGTGACTGTGTGATACTGATCCTTTTCCTCCCTTGATTTTTTTTGCATATCAGCAAAGTGGGCTGTGTGAGGCTCAATAAAACCAAATACAGTGGTGCTTGAAAGTTTGGGAACACAAGTCTTAAAAGTAGATGCAGAGAACCCAGTTAAACAAATGAGACAAAATATTATACTTGGTCATTTATTTATTGAGGAAAATGATCCAATATTACATATCTGTGAATGGCAAAAGTATATGAATCTTTGCTTTCAGTATCTGGTGTGACCCCCTTGTGCAGCAATAACTGCAACTACACGTTTCTGGTAACTGTTTCTGGTAACAGTCCTGCACACCGGCTTGGAGGAATTTTAGCCCATTCCTCCGTACAGAATGGCTTCAACTCTGGGATGTTGGTGGGTTTCCTCACATGAACTGCTCACTTCAGGTCCTTCCACAACATTTCAATTGGATTAAGGTCAGGACTTTGACTTGGCCATTCCAAAACATTAACTTTATTCTTCTTTAACCATTCTTTGGTAGAACGACTTGTGTGCTTAGGGTCATTGTCTTGCTGCATGACCCACCTTCTCTTGAGATTCAGTTCATGGACAGATGTCCTGACACTTTCCTTTAGAATTCGCTGGTATAATTCAGAATTCATTGTTCCATCAATGATGGCAAGCCGTCCTGGACCAGATGCAGCAAAACAGGCCCAAACCATGATACTACCACCACCATGTTTCACAGATGGGATAAGGTTCTTATGCTGGAATGCAGTGTTTTCCTTTCTCCAAACATAACGCTTCTCATTTAAACCAAAAAGTTCTATTTTGGTCTCATCCGTCCACAAAACATTTTTCCAATAGCCTTCTGGCTTGTCCACATGATCTTTAGCAAACTGCAGACAAGCATGTTCTTTTTGGAGAGCAGTGGCTTTCTCCTTGCAACCCTGCCATGCACACCATTGTTGTTCAGTGTTCTCCTGATGGTGGACTCATGAACATTAACATTAGCCAAAGTGAGGGAGGCCTTCGGTTGCTTAGAAGTTACCCTGGGGTCCTTTGTGACCTCACCGACTATTACATGCCTTGCTCTTGGAGTGATCTTTGTTGGTCGACCACTCCTGGGGAGGGGTAACAATGGTCTTGAATTTCCTCCATTTGTACACAATCTGTCTGACTGTGGATTGGAGGAGTCCAAACTCTTTAGAGATGGTTTTGTAACCTTTTCCAGCCTGACAAGCATCAACAATGCTTTTTCTGAGGTCCTCAGAAATCTCCTTTGTTCGTGCCATGATGTACTTCCACAAACATGTGTTGTGAAGCTCAGACTTTGATAGATCCCTTTTCTTTAAATAAAAGAGTGCCCACTCACACCTGATTGAAAATACCTGATTTTAATTTCACCTTCAAATTAACTGCTAATCCTAGAGGTTCACATACTTTTGCCACTCACAGATATGTAATATTGGATCATTTTCCTCAGTAAATAAATGACCAAGTGTAATATTTTCGTCTCATTCGTTTAACTGGGTTGTCTTGATCTACTTTTAGGACTTGTGTGAAAATCTGATGTTGTTTTAGGTCATATTTATGCAGAAATCTAGAAAATTCTAAAGGGTTCACAAACTTTCAAGCACCACTATACAGTCCACAATCATACTTTGTTGAGGAAGCAGTTAGGCAGCCAGTAGTCTGGTCCACAGATATGTTATAAACCTATTTGCATTACAGATCACATAATAATCAGATCCTGTCTGTTTATAATAGAGCCTGTGTAATAATTTTTTATAATTCCTCAGTCCCAGAGAAAACTATTTTGACTTCCAAAATATGTCCTAGAACATTGTTTGCAATGCAAATAAACTTTGGCATCCAGGAACTATACTTTTTTTTTAACTGCACCAACAGCTGACCTTTCCCCAGTTTGTTTGTTTTTTAATGTGTAATATTTTCATGCATACCCATCCCAGAACTTGGATGAACCAATCATGCGGTTCTTATCAAACACAATATTAGTTTGTGGAATAGGGAAAAAAAGATTCAAGTTTAGAATCCCTTTGATTTACATCATTTACTGCTTAATGTAACAATGCAGGCAAGAAAATTATTGTACCCAAATTATTTTAATCCACTACTTATGCTAAACATAATGACTACATCAAAATCCTTTAGTATAGCCAAATAAACTTTTGCCTCATATGACGTTTTCTGTTGGCAAGGTGGTGTAGTGGTTAGTGCTGTCGTCTCACAGCAAGCAGGTTCTGGGTTCGAGCTCAGTGGCTGACAGAGTTTGCATGTTCTCCCCCTGTCTGCGTAGGTTTCCTTCAGGTGCTCCGGTTTTTCCCAAAGACATGCAGGTTAGGCTAATTGGTGGCTCTAAACTGACCATAGGTGTGAGTGTGAATGGTTGTCTCCATGTATCGGCCCTGTGATGATCCGGTGACTTGTCCAGGGTGTACCCTGCCTCTCGCCCAGAGGCTCCAGCTTGCCTGTGACCCAGCACAAGATAAGTGGTTATGGATGAAATCAACAATCCTCTTTCTCAGATCTTCACTGATTCATGCACATGGACTTTCCCATTGTATTGTGTGTTGGTCAATTCACTGAGTGCTGTCAAACAAACCCTTTTTATGTTGGCACAGAGAAGCTATCAGCTGTAGTCATTTATGATCATTAACAGGAAGTTAGGCCATGGCAAGTTAAATGACATCTTGGAACTTTCAGCACCACTGAATTAATAATCTAAGTGGGCGTATATATATTTTGACCCTGCGTTGATTTAAAAAAATGCAAAATAGATTAAAACCTTTACACCAAATTCTTGTTTTTTTCTCTTAAAGATGTATGTTGTACAATCATTCTGCCCAAGAAAAAGAACAGTTCAAAGAAATCACTGAAAGCCCAATATTGTCATGACATTCATGTCTATGATGAGTGTAAGTAAACTTCTGTATACAACTGTATACGAGTTAAGGCCCGGTCCCACAATACCAATAACTATAACTACAACTATAAATAAATTGGTCCTATGGAGTTTATGTGGTTGGTCGTCACAGACCAATAGCGATACCTATAGCCCAGGCCTGGGTTTATCAGTATTGATGAGATTGCTTCTGGAGCAATTTTTCAAGGCCTGGACCTGAGCTGATAAAACATCTGACCAATCAGGCCATTGTTTATATGTGGCATTGTCTGAGCACATGCTATTTTTCCCGGGCATCTTTGTTGCATCATGAAGTCATGGAATACGGATTTACGGAAAAAAAAATATAATACAAAGCACGGATCTTTTATTCACGGATATGTGATTTTCCATGAAATATCAATAGTAAATTAATAAACATACTGTATAAATGCAGGTAAGATATTTTAACTATGAACTTCAGCAGTCCAAACATTTGTTTTAGACTTCTTAATTTTTTATCCGTGATACATCATTCATATGAAATCTGTAACCAATCTGTAATATACTGAAACTTCCATGACCAATCTGTAAATTATTAGCATCTGTGATGCAGACGTATTAAAACCTGTAACCACTCCATATTTTGTATTCTTTTTTATTATATTTCCATAATCCGTGACCTATCCATATTATATCAACCACCGGAGTATGTACATGGGTTGTTTTGAAGTCCAAGCTGTACGGTATGACCCAGAATAATGTGCTACTACTTGGAAAAAACTTCCATGACTATTCCTAAGTTGCATGCATTTATTTACCTGAGTGACAGGACCAACCGATATCATAGTCAGGATTATAGTTGTGGTGTGATTGCTCCAAACTGGAACTAAACTCAGGCATAGTCAGAGTTAAAGGTGTAGTTATAGTTATCTGTGTTGTGGGACCAGGCTCTTAGACATTTTATTGTACTGCACACATGTACTCATCAATTCATTTTGAGTAACTGCTTCAGACTAAATAAGTTGCAGTGGATCTGGAACCTAACTTCTTTCTCTTTAAAACTATCTACAAATAAAAAAGGTCAAGTTTTAGTTCTGTTAGTGGCGTTTTCCCATTTTATCAGTGATGTCTTTAGTTTGTTTCATTGATATAATTTTAACTCCCAAATCCATTTGAGTTCATACTGAAGTTTTTTGTTTGTCAAGTATAAATGTATAATAAATTTGTCATATAATTCATAGTGTATTCCTGGGTGAATGAAAATACATTTTAGTCATTGCTTGCATCTCATTTACAAACACACAGTTTTCCATGAAACATCCAGATACTTAAACATACAAATTAGTCTGATAGTGTTTTTGCATGCTGTTATATGTAGTATCATCAGGGTGTACATGATGATGTACATATTTGCATAGGATTTCTTCCTCAATGCTTTTAAACATTTCCAATGATGCTAATGTTCTCTTACCAGCCATATGATAGATTTTGGATAGCATGTGTAAAACCAAAAAATATAATCGACAAATGACAAAATTGCTCTCTTACACTTTACCAGGAAAATATCTGTTGTTGTTTTTCAATGAGGTATGTTATTCTGAAACAGTAAGACCAATTATTTTTTTCACGGTCCAGTTTCCATCAAATCCTGCGCTCTAATTCGCTGGTGAGCGGGTCCGTATCCTACGATACGGACCCCAGTTACGGACCCCAGATACGGACCTCTGGCGACTCGCTCGTTCACAACAACAAACATAGTAGCAATTTTTTTCAACATTTATCTTTTTTTTAAAATAAGATTTATTTACAAGATTTTTATCAAAAATCTTATAAATTTTTGCCAGCATTCCTCAGGAGAATAGCATTAATTTTACAGCATGGATAGTGATGACAGTCTTCACAGCGAAAGCGAGTTTTACTACCCCGAGGAAGAAGAAATAAAAGAAAACATTTCAGGACAAAGCTAAAAACCTGTAACTGCTGCCAACGCCGAGCAAAAACATGGCTGAATCCTGAATGACTCAATTTTGTATAAATAGGGGACTACATAAGTGGCAAAATGTAGTTTTTTTTTTTCCTGCCATGGAAGTGCACTTGTATACTGAGGAGGAAGCCATTTGCATTACAGCCGTGAATGAGGATTCAAAATGACGGCTCGCCTTGGCTCAGTTTTCCTTTTTGGGCGCTCTCGTTTTCTGTTAGAATTTGTTAAAGAAAAAATAAATATATTATTTACCAGCTTAAGGTCGGTCCGTATGGTGAAATACCGTGACCTCGGCCTTGAATACGGACCTCGGCCCAGAGGGCCTCGGTCAATACTTTCAAGACCTCGGTCACGGTATTTCACGATACGGACCTCCCAGCTGGTAAATAACATATGTATGACTGCTACATTGTTTGTCGGCAGGAAGCAGGACAAAGTTAGTATGTAGACGTGGATCACTTGGTGGTGAGTGCAGTGCCCTTTTATACCCTGCCAGTGCATTGTGGAGGGTAGATTAGCACATGCTTATTGAACTCCAGCAGTGCCATGTTGTGTCTCCCCACCCCCCCAGCCATGTGCCTGACGCTGGTCCAAAATAGTGGTGCTGAAATGGTGCAGTTCCTTCGGTGTTGGAACAGAGTGGGGTGGTTGCTGTCTCTTCAGCACCACTGAGGCAGCCGGGCCAAGAGCACCTGCTGGCTAGTGTGCATGGGCCGTTGGAGCATTGTTTCCACATTACCCCATACCCCCCCAAAGTTCTGAGCCAGTTGCCGTTGGAGACTGAGCCCAAAGTGCAAGCTGTCTGGAGAGGCCAGCTGTGTTTCCATTGTGGGCCCCCGCTCAATGTTCAACCTGGAATGAGAAGCCCTGAAGAGAGAGAAACCAATGTGGTTATGTGAATTTTTCGCTTTTGCCATCTATTGGAGTGGAGCATGGTCAGTTACCATGGTGAAGTGGTGACTTGTGAGCTAATATAAGTGAGATATAACTGTGAGTGCTTCTTGCTCCATGATGGCATACTGCCATTCAGCAGGGGTCAGTCTTCTACTTGGGTAGATGATGGGTTGCGCTCCACTGTCAAATTCCTGGGACAGCACTGCGACTAGGTCAGTCTCAGTAGTATCTGTATGCACCAGGAAGGGAAAAGAGAAGTCTGGGTTTCTCAGGATGGGTTTACAGGTGAGGGCAGACTTCAGAGCTTTGAATGCCTGTTTGAGCAGTCCAACTGACCTTGTCTAGCACTCCCTTCCTGCTGAAATCTGAGAGGGGGGAGGCTAGAGATGAGAAGTTTGGTATGAATCTGTGATAATACCCAGCCAGCCCTAAAAAGGCATGCACTCTCTTTTTGTTGGAGGGTCGGGGTTGTTCTTGACAGCCTCCATCTTCTTTTCTTGAGGTCTGAGTTGACCCTGACTGATGTGGCAGTTGAGGTGCTGTGCCTTGGTCAGCTCCAGATGGCACTTTCATAGGTTTGCAATCAGCCCAGCCCTGCAGTGCTTTGTCAGCACTTGGCAAAGGTGGTCCTGCCAGGTGGCTGAGTGGATGACATCATCTAGTTAGGCCGTGGTGTATTGCTGGTGGGGTCAGAGGACGATATCCATTTGGCCTCTTGGATTGTCACTGGAGCCCTGTGGAGGACAGAGAGGAGAACTTGGTACTGCCAGTGGCCTGTGAAAGTGCTGAATGCAGTTTTGGGCATTGCTGTAGGTGTGAGGTTGACCTTTGAATAGCCTTTGGTGAGGTCCAGGGTTGAAAAGGACTGGGCTTTCCCCAGCCACTTGGTGAGCTCATCCACTCATGAACATCACACTTACAATAATAATGACACGAACAACCTTGTCTTAGTAACCACATGAAGTATTTACTAATATACTGTATGCATTAAAATAAATGTGCAATCTTATTTTTACAGTATGTCAAACAAGATTGTTACCTTGGCAACAAATCTGACAACAGTTTCAACAATGATAAAGTTAATTATGATGAACAGACTCCAAGTTTTTTTTTTTTTTTGAACAAGTCAATTGTTTAAAAAAAAAACATTGATTTCCTTCCATCTGGCTTGTGCAACCATCTACATCATTTCTAAATTTCACCAACACTCAATTGTTCCTGTTTGTAAGCAGCTTTTTAGATGACCAATCCACAGCCTAAAAAAAGGAGAGGAAAAAAAAGCTTCCTCCTAGGCTCAGCTCAAATGAACAACAGACTTTGTGAACAAACAAAGTACAGTATATTATCGAAGTCCAATGCATTTCTAATTAGAAGTGACTGTGTTTCTGATAGTCTGTCACACTGAGGTTTCCTTCTCCAAGTAAGATCTTTGGTTTATTGGCAGAAAAGTCTCTCGTTCGTCTTCTGTTCCAGTATTTTTCTCTGGCTTGGCAACACCATTCATTTGTTCACAATGTGTAGTAATTTGCTGGAATTATAAAAATAGGCAGCAATCTCAATAGAAAACAATGCAAACTAATGTGTCAGGTGGTTAAATTACAGTTAAAGATTCACTACTACTACCCTGTGTTCTGGAGATGAGCCACAGCAAAGTTTGGACTTCAGCAGGATTTGTAGGAAAAAGCATATGTTATCCAGTAGAGGATAAACTGTACCAACTGTTAAGTCGCTTTTCTTCATTGGACCTAATTGAACAAAGACAGTAGGATGCTTATTTTCATGTATTTGCAATGTACATAAAACATTTCTTCATTCATCTATACACGTTATGATTCACCCAATTCATGATATTGTGCTCACAATTTGATTTTCCCATGATATTTCTAAAAAAAAAAAAGAAAAATTTACTACTAAAAAAAATGCAACATTTATTTTCCTATTTCTTATCAGCTTAACTATTCCTTTTGTTAATTGTTTTAAACCAATGTTTATTTATAAACATTTGTAAAGATTGGAGTAAACTATATAATTCTGTTCACATTCACTGGATATGAACAATTGCGCACTCTGACTGACTACTCTACTACTAGGCGATCAGCTCAGATACCATGAGTACAGAAACACAAAATGGCAGAGCATGTTGCTGAACCAACCGAAGATGAAATAAAAACTCTACTTGAAAACAAAACCTCAAAAATCATCAAGTATTTAAAAGGATAGTTCGGGATTTTTGACATGAATCTGTATGGCATCCCCATCAATAGTGTCGTGCAAACACACTGACTTACCCCTGACAGCATCCTGTGAGTCCAGTTCTTGTCCAGTTTTGGTCCAGACGAAAGTAGTCCGGCAAGTTTGTTGGGGTCACGAAAGTAAAACGTTTTTCGTCTCAAAACAGTATGTGTTCAAAAGAGTGATATATTTGCATCACAAAACCGTTGCCAAATAAAAAGTCAGACCTCGAAATCGCTTGGCACTATTTTCTCTCCCTCGGTATCACTGCGCGCTGCCGCCAGGTGACAGCCACGGCTGTTTCATTCATTGTTTACTAGTGATGGGAATTTCGGCTCTTTTGGCTCTTCTTACTATAAGGAGCCGGCTCTTTCGGCTCCTGAGATTTTATTTTTGATTTAAAGGAATACGCCACCCCCAGATGAAATTGAGTCAGTCCCTGCAGTCCCTAGAGTTGGATGAGTGAGCCAAAGCGTTTTGTAGCCGACCCAGCCATTGTCCTGATCTATAAACGCCCCGCTTAGCTTAGCGTAGTCACTGTAATCAGGCGTGTCCAGCTAGCATTGTCGTTACAAAAGTGAATTAAATAACTCAAGATTGTTTATAATTATTTCTCATGACTTGTACAGTCACATCGAGTACACATATCAATGCAAATTAACACGAAGGGATTTACTAGACCAATTTATATCTGGAACTATTTTCAGCCACAGCACAGGCAAAGCACCGCTGCAGGCGCAAAGACACCGCGCAGCGCCTGAAAACGGGTGCGCAGCGCCTGAAAACCCGTTTTCAGGCGCTACGCGGTGTCTTTGCGCCTTCCTTTTCCTACCTATTCCTTTAATTGCTGCAATTAACTAGTTAATTCTGATTCTATTTCTCCTCTGTTATAATCTGTCCTGCTTTTGAAAAGATCCTCTCTGGGGGGACAGATGCTGCCACTATACACATCCTCTGTGCCATCACGTGTGTAAGCCGTGGATAGAGTGCAGCCTTGGTCTCCCACCAGCTTAGTGGGTCTGCGTTTCGCTGTCACCTGGCGGCAGCGCGCAGTGATCAGAAGGGAGAGAAAATAGTGCCAAGCGATTTCGAGGTCTGACTTTTTATTTGGCAACGGTTTTGTGATGCAAATATATCACTCTTTTGAACACATACTGTTTTGAGACGAAAAACGTTTTACTTTCGTGACCCCAACAAACTTGCCGGACTACTTTCGTCTGGACCAAAACTGGACAAGAACTGGACTCACAGGATGCTGTCGAGGGTAAGTCGGGCTACGTTCACACTGCAGGTTGAAGTGACTCAAATCCGATCTTTTCGCCCATATGTGACCTGTATCCGATCTTTTATTGACAATATGAACGACACAGATCCGATTTTTTCAAATCCGACCCAGGCCGTTTGGATATGTGGTGCTAATTCCGATTCCTATCCGCTCTTTTCATATGCGACTTCAGTCTGAACCGCCAGGTCGCATTCATCCGACTTACACGTCATCAACAAGCCACAAACGTCACTATTCTGCGCTGAAGTAGGCAGCGGGTCTCTCAAAAAAGTTACAACAACATGGCGCATAATCACGGGCACAGATAGAGGGTGGGACGAGTCATATTTAAATTCACCTCGTTCGGTCCCCCGCTACTTATAGGGAGGAAAAAACGCCTATGCTGTCTTTCTTTGCATAAGGCAAACCTCACGGAAAAATCAAAAGACTAATTACCATTCGGTTTATTGAGGTGCACAGCAGTGTATACATATAGTTGCAACAACTCACATAAAACAAAACAAAGACTGATATTCGGTTGGTTGAGCTGCGCAGACTGCACAGGTTGCGAGCTCGAGCTTGGTTGCTATGGTTACTAACAACAAGTTTGACAGGCATATCGGGGTTGGGGTTGGTTTGCTGGCAGCTTTGTCCGCCCCAGTTTTTTGTCCCCCCCAGTTCAAAAAACGTATCTGCGCCCCTGCGCATGACATCAGTGCGAGGGACGCTTCGGGCTGTGAAGGTTCTGAATCTTCTCAATGGAAGGACGCAGAGGTTAGGGAGCTGATTTCCATTTGGGGGGATGCAGCTATTCAAGCTAGATTGGATGAGTCATACCGCAACCGGGCGGTTTTACTTCCGTAAACACTGGCCAGGCTCACTGCGTGTGACGTCGTCGTATCCTGCAATGCGCATGCGGAACACTTTTAGGTCGCTTTTCGTTCATACTGAGGATCACATACAAGTCGCATATATTTGTTAATGTGAACGACCTCACAAAAAAATCGGATTTCACAAAAAAATCGGAATTGAGCATTAAGCCTTGCAGTGTGAACGTAGAGTCAGTGTGTTTGCACGAGACTATTGATGGGGATGCCATACAGATTCATGTCAAAAATCCCGAACTATCCCTTTAAAAGAAATAGAAATAGCTAAAAGAACATAGTCCCCCCCCAGTATTTCCTGTTCCACACTCCAGCCCAGTCAGTGGCGGTAATGCACCTTTAAGTTGGTTTACCAACTGCCAAAAACCCTAAAGAAGAAGAAAACCTCCAAAAAATACAAAAAAAGCAAAAAATACAAGTATTTGATGGTAAGAAGTCTCTTTTTTTTTATTTTTCAAGAATTATTATAGCATTTTTCACAAATTGCTCGTCATTTTGCCAGTCTGTTTACATTCTAAGCAGAAATGATTTTGTCAGACATTTGTATTTAGTTTTTATTTACTGAATCTGCAAAAAATAAAAACATTCCGTTTCTCAAAATCCAGTGAATGTGGATAGAATAAAACAGTTATTCCACTCAGTCTCATCGTACATGGCTTATGGCCTCAGCTCATGTTCAACTCGATTTCGTGAAAGAACTGTTAAACACTAACTTATTAACTAAAATATTCTTTTTAGTAAAATAAAAAAAACAAGGTATTAACAAATTATTTTCTTGAAGGAGAATGACTCTTTTCTACAAGTTGACCGTTCCCTTTGGTCTTAATGAAACACTGGTCAAAATACCACAAGGATAAAGCAGCACTGCACCCTTCCTGTTCCTTTTATGATAATGAGCCATTGGCTACCCCACGCCCCTCTTCCGCCGGCTAATCAGATTGCACTTTCCTCATGAATATTCATTTGCAAAGGCAGTTCTCAAGCCATGAGTGGAGATACTCAGATGAGGGGGCGGTATAATTCTAATGAGCTTGCGGCACAGAAAGGGCAGCCAAACCTGAGCGGCTTATTGAAGTATGTGTTTTCTGCCCAAAAGAAACTGACTGGGTGTCTTATTTCAGGGTTGGTGGGCACTCTAGATACCCAAATGTATGTGAACAAGCGCTGAAAAAGCGAGTTATGTCCCCTTTAATAAACATTTATGAAGGCTGTAGATACTGTACATTAAACATAAAACTACCACCTCTGTTTTTCTCCTCTTGAGCTTTTGGCAGTCTGTAAAAAGATAACTCTGATTTCTTGTTGAATCTATTTGTACAGTCAATTGCACAACAGCTCTTTCCCATTTTAGATCTGTTTGCGTGCGTGTTCGTTCTCAGGGCATTAGTGCCGCGTTACTTTGGCCTATGGTGACGTCATGCTCATTCCATCTATAGCACGCCCTCTGCTGTCTTCACAATGCAATTACAGTTAGGAAGAATTAAGAGATTATGCAGCCTGATAATAATTGTGAATCATTTTCCATTTCATCGATTCGAATTGTTGTAAATTTGTATCGCGATTTATCGTCACATGATATATTGTTAAATGCTTATTCATCCATCTTCGGTAAGTGCTTTATCCTGGTCAGGCTTGTGGTACTCTGGAGCCAATCCCAGGCACACAGCAGGAATACATTCCCAGATGGGTTGCCAGTCCATCACAGGGCACCATGCGCACACACATTCACACACTACACACCACAGGGCAATTTAGCATAGCCAGTTCACTTACTGTGGGAGTAAACCAGAGAATAAAGGATTTCTATGAAAGATAATATGTACAATGCAGTATTGTTTGTCATCAACAGGGTTGAGGTCCACAAATGATTCCCATACCTGTGATGAGACTGACAAGAAGTCCAATAAGAACCACAACAGTGGAGTTGAAGGCACTGTACCACATGTATGACAGGGAATAGAGACCATGTAGTCCAACAGGTGTACTAAAGACAGAGAGACAAAGAGAGTGGATTGTACATAATACACAAATCAAGTTAATACTTATAACAAAAACCAAAATGGAGAATAAAATAACCCCATGTAGTGTAAAATTAAGAAGCCTCCATCAACTCATTTTCATAATTATGTTCTTACTTTTGTTTACAGCTTGTGTGTTAAATTTGCCACAAACTGCCCAAGAAACAAACACTTTTTTTTCCTGAAAACTTCCAAACATTTTTTTTTTTCAGCTGATTTGAGTTGGGCGAGACGATATTTGGTAGAGATGACATCAAGTCTTCTTAAGTATCAATCGGAACTAGTCACCGTCTTATATCAGCTAACAAACAAAACTTACAGCTGCCAGTTTGGTTGGGTAAACTGCATACTGTTCAATGACATCTGATTTCAGATATAATAGGCTTGAGTTAATAGGTCTGCATATTTAGTACACATGCTGTAAGTCTGTTAGACTTTTTTTGGTTCGAGTTTATTGTTCTTCACCTTTGAAAAAAATCTGAAATGTACATTTAATGCTTCAAAAAGATGAATGCCTTATTCTATAAGAATCATAGTGGAGCGGAGCTCCATACTTAAAGAGAATATGGTAATGCATCGATGACCTGGCAACTTG
Source organism: Neoarius graeffei (assembly GCF_027579695.1). Classification (NCBI taxonomy): domain Eukaryota; kingdom Metazoa; phylum Chordata; class Actinopteri; order Siluriformes; family Ariidae; genus Neoarius; species Neoarius graeffei. Next base: position 61,810,771 of record NC_083579.1, read on the forward strand.
TCCAGGGTGTACCCCGCCTCTTGCCCATAGTCAGCTGGGATAGGCTCCAGCTTGCCTGCGACCCTGTACAGGATAAGCGGCTACAGATAATGGCTGGATGGATGGTAATGCATCGACCTGATTTTTGATGGCTTTTGCGATCATACGACGTCTGGAAGTACGTGTACCACCACAGGGAACATGATCATAAGTACAAAGCAACGTAGCTCAAACACTACCACCAGACAATGAAATTTGTATCTTTATTTACATAAGACAGATAGGTTTTTAGCCAGCGCTTATTTTTAATTTGCTTTTTAAAAATAACGTGGGATTATTTACTAACACTGTAGCAGCCTTTGGCATTATGAACAGCAGCAGAAAGTCTCTGACGGGTGCATAATGCATTTTATTCCTCTTGAACACAAGTATAGCATCGAACACTGGACATAAAAACACCATACACCGAGCATTGCGAGAACTAAAGAAAACAAAAAAATATTTCATGTAACATGGTTGTAAACAAAAACAATTTTGCAGAGTAATATTTACAGACTACGCTCCAAACGTTACACACCTTGCTCCACTCAACTAAGGGTGAAAACTTCTACAAGTTAGCCAAACATGCACCATTAGCCTCTGCGTTCAAAGTCTCATGCTAAACCACAGTTCAACCAATGCACCGAACACAAACAAAACATACTCAATAATCAGCGCACACAAAGTTTACATTGTGCATGAATGACGCATCAGGATGACAGACAGCAAAGCTTTAACATACAGTGCTAAACCTCTGACAGAGGCACATAAACACAGTAGCAAGCATCTGTAGCATAACAAACACAGCTTCCTGGGCTAACAGGAGTGGTGTAGTCGAGTCACTAAACTTCGAGTCTGAGTCCAGTCTCAAATCCCCAGTGGTCAAGTCCGAGTCAAGTCCAAGTCTTTAAAAAAAATTGAGTGGAATCCGAGTCGAGTCCACTATTGATCTGAGTCGAGTCCGAGAACAAGACTCCAATCACATCATTTGACGGTGGCTGTTTTAGTGCCATTAACATTAGTTTGTTCCTGAACATGACGTATGAACAGGTGAATGTGCGCACTCTATGTCAAGGAGTGCGAAGTATTCTGTCAGAGATGGTTGGGAGACGGATGTAAGTGCAGAAGGTGTGTTTATTAGTACAGCTGAAGACAGGTAAACAATCCAGAATGGCAGGCAAAATCGTAAAACAGTGAAACAGGCAATAGGTTGAGCGAGGCTCAAACAGGCTGTTGTAGACTCGGCAGAATCAAAGACGAGAAACAGGAAATCAGGGATCAGGAAACCAAACAAGGAAATAAGGTTCAGTAATGTGTCAGCAATGCAACTCAATACTTCGCAAAGTAAGTGTGTTTTCACAGTTTTTATATAGGCATGCTGACTGAACCTTAATCCTGTGCAGGTGCGAGTCCGCAGCGCACCCGAGAGTCTATCTGATGCACGCGCCAAGGCACGCAGGTGTGACACTGTTGCACAAAATCAGTACAAAAATTAATGCAGATATGCCAAATTATTATGGCATGTTACAAAAAATAAAGAAAAAACCTGAGTCCTTGTCTCCAATTTACAAGTTCGAATGCAGTTAATGCACGAGTCCGAGTCCAAGTCATCAGTGCTCAAGTCCAAGTCAAGTCACGAGTCTTTAAAATTGGGGCAGGAGTCAGACTCGAGTCCAAGTCCTGGATTTGAGTACTACAAGCCTGGCTGACAGCTCTGCCCGTAACATGAATGAGTGACAGCTCTGGCCACCACTTAGAAACATTTTACACTCATCAGGAGCTCCGCTTTTAGGCAGTGATGGGTATAGTCTGATACCGCTCTGACAAAACAAACAAAAAAACAAGGCAACACAATTTTTCCAATGTGGCAAATTAAGATAAAATGTATGATCAAAATGCATTAAACATAGTGTGCACTTTGTACTTCATTCTCATCTCATTATTTCTAGCCACTTTATCCTGTTCTACAGGGTTGCAGGCAAGCTGGAGCCTATCCCAGCTGACTACGGGCGAAAGGCGGGGTACACCCTGGACAAGTCACCAGGTCATCACAGGGCTGACACATAGACACAGACAACCATTCACACTCACATTCACACCTACGCTCAATTTAGAGTCACCAGTTAACCTAACCTGCATGTCTTTGGACTGTGGGGGAAACCGGAGCACCCGGAGGAAACCCACGCGGACACGGGGAGAACATACAAACTCCGCACAGAAAGGCCCTCGCCGGCCACGGGGCTCGAACCCGGACCTTCTTGCTGTGAGGCGACAGCGCTAACCACTACACCACCATGCCGCCCGCTTTGTACTTATACCTGATGTATAAAAAAAATACACCTTCAAAAATAAATTCACTTAGAGCTGCTTTCATACTGTAATTTAAATTAAACATTTAATAAACCCTGATTACAGTGACCTCTGTTGTCTTTAAAGACATAATTTTATTAACTCACATACATCCTCTCTGAGATCCACATCGGTCAAACTCCATGTACAAAGACTACCAAACATGGGTGGGTTTCCCAAAAGCCTCTTAACGCAAAGAGCATCTTCACTAGGAGAGAGTGGTGTTCATTGTGCTGCTCTCTCTACCATTTAATGATGATCTTTGTGCTGCGATGCTTTTAGGAAACTCAGCACAGACTGGTCTAGAAAAGGTGTATTTTCTGACAGACTAAGGACCAAAGAAGCATGATAAAGCATATTATTTATCATGCTTCTACTTAAAGTGTGTAGCTAGTTATGCATAGAGATTTCTGAAATAAATTATGGAAGAAATTTTGTTTGATGCTCGAGATTTACATGTATGAACAATAAAGCTATTTGTATGACTAATAAACTTAGCAGAAGAAATGTTAGAACCTTGATTTCTTTTTCATAACAGCCCGTCCCGTGGTCTTAACCAATCATCAGAGACTACATGCTATATGTAAAGATGTACCGGTATAATCTTTGTCTTTTCTACATCCTGATGGAGATACTCTGATGTCTTAGTGTTGGTAATGTCATTCTCCCTGGCTGCAAGTATTGCAATAAAGAAATCATTTGATGCAGAAGAGAGTCTCTGTGTCGCTCTTAGTGTGACTTTCCACCACAAGATTTAACAGTATGTGTTGAGATGATAATATTTGGCTATCATTTATTTCCACTTTTCACAAAACATGGACACACTATCAGTAAATAGAAAAAAAACCCAAAAACAACCCACCACACAAAATCATTAACTGTTGTGAATAATTACCACTGACTTTTGAATATTCAATTAAATCCCATATATTTATAAGCCACTGACAGAATAAGTGTCTACAGAAAGTAAGTGTCAGCATGTTACCTCGGTTTATCAGTGACTGGAGTTAATATTGAAGTCATTGTAGTCAAGGTCACATTTTCTGTTGATACCAGATAAGTGCTGTTATATGGACGCTCAATGGCAGCGCTTGACATCCGAGCCACAAACCCACCAATGCCAACCCAGAAGGCCATGATGAGACCAGCGATCAGCCCTGTTACAGCACCCTACAAAAAATACAAACCAGACAAGTTTCTCTCTGTGACACTGCTTACTGTTCAACGCACAAATATTCTGCTGCGAATACTCACAGTGCTATTGGCGCAGGGGAAAAATATCCCAAGACAGAAAAGTCCCAGCAAGGGACCACCGACCATCCCAAAGATACTGAGAGCTGCCTTGAAATTTGAAGTTTAAGGCACATTTTATTCAGGGTGAGAGCTGTAGCATACACGATGTATAATTATACTGCATTTCAGCCTGTTTCGTGATTTTTAGTTTGGTTTGCTTTTGTTATTTCTGCTAATTTAATTGGAACGTAAATGTGCCTACCTGCAAAACAGAACTGTTCATCAGATGGACAGCATAGGCCATAGCAAGGCATAAAAGGCCATATGAAAAGGCTAGATTAGAAATAAATCAAAATGACCACAAACTGGAGGCAAGATTAAATTTATATACGTATAAAATTTTAAGCATTTCAAAATTAGACTTTTGTTTCTGTGCAATGAAAAATCCACTTATGTACAGCAATGCAAACATTTAATAGATAAGACTAGGTGTGTATAGACTCACCGAGTATTTTGGACAGTAGGGTGGCTCTAGCCTCTGATATAGAGGGATAATGAGGCTTAATGAAATCCTCCATTGTTACTGTGGCCAAGGAATTGAACGCTGAGGATATTGTGCTTCAGGGAAAATAGCAACATTCACAAGTCAATGTAAATATATTACTCTATTCTTAATAATATCTTTTACACTCATGTCTTATGACATACTTTAATAGGAACACCGGTACATCTATGAAATTATCCAATCAGCAATCATGTGGCTGACTCAAGTGTGAATCAATTGTAATTTCTAAAATAATGTACAGCGAATACAAGGCTTCAGTAAATGTCCGTCCATCCATCCATAACCGCTTATCCTGTGCAGGGTCGCAGGCAAGCTGGAGCCTATCCCAGCTGACTATGGGCGAGAGGTGGGGTACACCCTAGACCAGTCGTCAGATCATCGCAGGGCTGACACAGAGACAAACAACCATTCTCACACACACACACACACACACACATTCACTCCTACAGTCAATTTAGAACCACCAATTAGCCTAACCTGCATGTCTTTGCACTGTAGGGAAAACCAGAGCACCCGGAGGAAACCCACGCAGACACGGGGAGAACATGCAAACTCCACACAGAAAGGCCCTCGCCAGCCACGGGGCTTGAACCCGGACTTTCTTGCTGTGAGGCGACAGTGCTAACCACTGGAGTTAATTCTATTAAAAGTAATAATAAATTGATTTATGAATTATCATAATTACAGTAAAATACAGTAAAGACATTGAGATTGCTTATACTGATAGGTTGTTTTCTATTAAATCGCAGACCTATTCAAGAAGTGTATTATCCTAATTTCAGTGCCTGCAGTGTTATTATCAGGGATGTGATTTGGGGCTGGTGAAATTATCTGAAAATTTTAACCAGGGGTCTGGGGGCCATAGGCCCCCAGCTGGTCCAGGGCAGCGGCCTGGTGGGGGGACAAGGGGGGAAGCTCCCCGAAGCTCCTGGGTTCTGGGGTTTTCTGACTTAAAAATTGTACTAAAATGGCAAGCAAACACACAAGAAAAAACTTGTCATGATTAACAAATTCAAGCCAATTTAATGGTCAACATGCAACTCTGACACACACACTCTCGCTCACTCTCACACACACACTCTCGCTCGCTCACACACACACGCTCGCTCACACACACACACACACTCGCTCGCTCACACACACACACACACTCGCTCGCACACACACACACTCGCTCGCACACACACACACTTGCTCGCACGCTCGCACGCTCGCTCGCTCGCTCGCTCGCACGCTCGCTCGCACGCTCGCTCGCACGCTCGCACGCTCGCACGCACGCTCGCACGCTCGCACGCACGCTCGCTCGCTCGCACGCTCGCACGCTCGCTCGCTCGCACGCTCGCTCGCACGCTCGCTCGCTCGCACGCTCGCACGCTCGCTCGCACGCTCGCACGCTCGCACGCTCGCTCGCACGCTCGCTCGCACGCTCGCTCGCACGCTCGCACGCTCGCTCGCTCGCACGCACGCTCGCTCGCACACACGCTCGCTCGCACACACGCTCGCTCGCTCGCACACACACACACTCGCTCGCACACACACACTCGCTCGCACACACACACTCGCTCGCACACACACACACTCGCTCGCACACACACACACACACTCGCTCGCACACACTCGCTCGCACACACACACACACACACACTCTCACTCACCCCAAAGAACCAGCGCGAGCAGGGCCCGCTAGCCCTGCGCCTTGTGATGTAATTCGCCCCGAGGCGAGCCGCGGTTTTTCTCCAACCATTCCCAGCGGAACTTTTTTTTCACTATTCTGTCGATTTCTTTAACTCGATTTGCATCTTTACGCTCAATCACGGAGGCTGCCATCTTTCAACTCTTTGTTTGAAGCGAGCTTACGTACAGCTATCTAACAAGCGCGTTCATTGGTTGTTACAGAGCGATGAGCCAATCACGTACCTCGTTTCATCTCATTGACGTAATTACGTCATTTACGCAATTACGTCAATGAGATGAAACGAGGTACGTGATTGGCTCATCGCTCTGTAACAACCAATGAACGCGCTTGTTAGATAGCTGTACGTAAGCTCGCTTCAAACAAAGAGTTGAAAGATGGCAGCCTCCGTGATCGAGGCGTAAAGATGCAAATCCGAGGCTGCCATCTTTCAAACAAAGTCGGAACGAATAGGATACGAATGTGGATGAGGGAAAAATCGGAAAAAAATTTTTCTTCAAGTTTTGAGGTGAAAAAAGTGGAATTCCGCGAATTCGCGGAAAAATCACATCCCTGAAACTCGGATTTTGTTAATTGATTTAATAAAGGTCTAAACTTTTCTGCAACCTCTTGGACTTTGAATCTTTTTTTTTTGGGGGAGAGATTAAGTTTTGAGTTTCCACAACAAGGGTCACTGACAGAAACTGGATCAGACATAAGACTTTGCGCTAAAAAGTCTTTCTTTAAACATTTTTTTATATGATCTACAGAAAGCATGTGTGTGGCTGCGTGCTCTAAAATCTCAATTTAAAATGGCTCAATTCGCTGCGCGACCTGACACTTCGTGGTCTAAAATCTTTTTTTTTTCTTTTACACAATCTACAGCTGGTGCTGGGTCAATTAACAAAGAAAATGTGTGGCATGGTTCAGGCCGGACATGTCAGATTTGGACTGGTGAGTTCTGTTACAAGAGCCAAGCAAAAACAAGCTCTAGATCTAGTACATATCTTTTCGAGTGCAACTGAACCAAATAGATAAAAGACAGATAGATAAAACCAAAGATACCAGAACAGAAGCTTGACCTTGAAAATTACCTTGTCGTTTTCTTGTTAACATGGTCTTACTTGCTGAAGCACCGTGGTTGTTAAGCCTTGCTGAAAGTTATTTCCATGGTTAGGAAGCACACTAAAAATCCTAGTTCCAAATGGTTTATACAGGACTCAATATTTGAACAGGACTATCAAAAACAAACATTTCTGCTCTTTTAAAGGAGAACTGAAAGTAATTTTTTTTATTATCAAAATTCTATTCATCTCATTATCTCTAGCCGCTTTATCCTGTTCTACAGGGTCGCAGGCAAGCCGGAGCCTATCCCAGCTGACTACGGGCGAAAGGCGGGGTACACCCTGGACAAGTCGCCAGGTCATCACAAGGCTGACACAGACAACCATTCACACTCACATTCACACCTACGGTCAATTTAGAGGTCACCAGTTAACCTAACCTGCATGTCTTTGGACTGTAGGGGAAACCGGAGCACCCGGAGGAAACCCACACGGACACGGGGAGAACATGCAAACTCCGCACAGAAAGGCCCTCGCCAGCCACAGGGCTCGAACCCGGACCTTCTTGCTGTGAGGTGACAGCGCTAACCACTACACTACCGTGCTGCCCCTTCTATTTCTCTCATTTTATTAAATATAGGAATGCATTTTTGATAGCTATTTTGTCGCTGCTATAGCAAGTTATGAGTGTTTGAAATCCGCTCTGTAATACATCAGTCCGTATGTCAAAGCAATGGCCGTAAACAAGATTCGTTGAGACCTGTGCGAGACGTCGTAGGACGAAAGTAAAACGTACAGCGGAAATCAAAGTGACCAACATCTGCCACCGTTGTCAAAAGACACACGCGCCTTCTTTCGAATGCTGATGTAATCAAGCCGGACGTTTTGTTTGTTTTGATAGCAGTCAGGAAAGTTTGAAAAAAGTAGGCGGTAATCGTCATTTAAACTCGTTTTTGTGCAATATTTCGTTTGGAAAACAGTTTTTAAAATGAAGGCACTGACACCTGGCTGACACTTCACGTTTCGAAGTCTTGCACAAGTCTCATGCATGGATTAAAGCAAAAAAAAAAAAATCATCTGACTGAAAAAAAAAAAAAGCTCCATGTCGTTGGCCCCTACCACGTCAGCGATGCGTCAAATTTTAAACGCCGTGTTGTCCATTATCCCCTAGGCCCCTACTTATAGTACATTTACATAATTTTAACAATGACTAAAGGTAAGGCAAGACTTGACCATTGTCATTACTGGCTATTCATGATGAAACATCAAGTTTTCAGCACAAAGTGCAAATTTATTTCAACAATACTTTAGTAATGCACAACAGTGGTTAAGAGAAAAGTGCAAGCGCAGTCGAACTTGAACCATGCTTTCAAAAGGGTGGAACAGAAAGAAAAATAAGAAAATCTGTTGAAATAAGCCAGGAAACAAGAAAAGTAAAGTGAAGGTTCACTTTTTCTGCTTCTTCGCAGTGAAGCCAAAAGCATCTAGTTTGGCAACACCTGATGCCTGTTTTTGTTTCTTTTTCCTTGGCACAGCAGCAGGAGCTTGCCATTATCGCCCATTTAATTTTGCCAAGCCCATCTCCACTTATTCTTTACCGTTTTGTCGATGTCTGACACATCTGTGCCTTCATTTAAAAGAAGCGCGTCCATGCTGGCAAAACCGAAAGTAATTTGACGCGCTCTAGTGATGGAAATCGAAGGGCCTATGTCCGGTGAAATATGGCCTTATACACAGTACTCGAGTTGAGGGGGGATGTGGGGGGAGGCATCCCCCTTCTGAAATAAAAATCTCAAATCATCCCCCTTATAAAACGGCCATCCCCCCATCACATCCCTTGGGCCATTTTACCAATTAATGTGGAAATTAGCCTACTATTATTTTAACAAATATTACTACCATTTCAACATTAGAGGCTTTGCGCAGTGATAGCCTACATGTAGCCAGATAAAAAAAGACGCATATTTATTTATTCGGTTGCACCTCTCATTCACACCTATACGGAGGTTTCAGTCACTGAAAACAGCCACTTTTGCAAACTCGGGGCAGAGTGGAGATTTCTGAAAACTCCATCTTCAGACACTCATGTAAATCGGGAAAACGAAGCGACAGTGGGCGAGAGGGCGCGCGCGAATATAATGAGTCATAGGTGTGAATCTTTCACCGAATGCCAATTGTCCCGGTTCTTCATGAAATCACACGCGCACGCACAAATTCATTAGGGTAACTTTCAAATAACTGTTCTTGTGCACTTGCGACACCGGAGCCACTTTCCTGAATTTTGAGCTTTGGAGTATTCGCTTCTTTATCTATTTAATCAATGAATTTGTCACATACATCAAATTACTAATGTAAAACATTAGTAGCCTATTTAAGCAATAGCTGTTTTCTCCACTGTTTTCCGACCTTTTGTGCTTAGTGAATGAGACACTTCATTACACTCCACTGACCGACTTCCAATTCCAGACTTTTTTGAAAATGTAAAATATAGGCCTACGAGATGTTTTTTGGGACTTAATTCGCGTTGGTCCTTCACTATTAATTTTTGAGACTGACGAGGCACTCAATACTGTGGAATTATTTTCTCCTTACTATGAAGTTTGGCATCTTAAACAAGTGTCAGGAAATCTTGCAGCCCGACTCTGCAGCCTCCAATGTTTAAGCGAACTGCTGAAACCATAATGTTTAAAGATTAAATCGTAGGCTAATCAAACCAAAGAAAAAACACAGCCTTTCCAGAACATTGTCTGCCGAAGCCTGTTTAACCTACAAAAGGCTTAATAGCATAGATCTTGCTGCGGCTTCAACAGGGCTGTTTAGATTTTTCACCTGATCGCCTTTCAATAGGCAATTATTATTATTATTATTATTACTACTACAATAGGCCTAGTATTAGTAGTAGGCAAGTAGTTGCCTAGTAGTAGGACAGCCAGATTGTTTCATCAGTGGAGCCGCCGTTAAAAGGAAACTGATGCGGAGCGCTGCGGCTCGCTTCGGGGTGAATCGCGTCCCGAGGCGCGGGGCTGGCCCGCCCTGGCAGCGCTGGTTCGTTGGGGAGAGGGCAGAGGTCGCTGGCTGCCAAGTTTGGAGAGGCTGGGACCTCCCCTGGCCGAGTTACGACTGTGCAAAGTCGGGCTGGAGCTGCCGATAGAAACGAAACTCAAGCCGAGCACCGCAGCTCGCTGCCTACGCCGAGCCTCCCCGGGACTAGACAGTAGCGGAGGCTGTATTTATTTATTTAGGCCTATCTAGCACAACAACTTATTCCTTTACATATACTCAAACATAGCACAAGAAAGGGTTCAACAACAGGCAATCACAGCAGCTTGGTGAAGTTCTAAATCACATCGGTGTCAGACCTATGGGCCAGTCATGGCCTAATGGTTAGGGAAACAGCTTTGGGACCAAAAGGTTGCTGGTTCGATTCCCCAGACTAGCAGGATTGACTTAAGTGCCCTTGAGCAAGGCACCTAACCCCCAACCGCTCCGGCAAGAGTGGTGGCGTACCTTGTCTGATTAGCCAAAGAAAAACTGATGATGTGATCATCAGTTCGGGCATTGAACCCGACCAACTGAACTGAACTGGGCTTACCCCCCTTTTTTTTCCTCGGATCTGCATCACTCTCATTATTGACCTTTAGCGCTCCCAGTTGACGGAAGTCTGTCGTAGCGACGGAAAACTTTAATCCATGCTCATGAAGATCACGCGGATAAGCGACGCCTGCTGTCGACCAAACAAACTAAATTCAACATGACTAAAAACCAAATAGGCCGATAAGCATAATATTTAACTGCAATTAGCTGCCAATATGAGTCACGATATAAGGTTACTAAAATCGAAAAAATTGAATAACACGTTAATTAAGAAATAAAGCAAGTTTAAAAATGAATTCAGTTCCCCTTTAAGGTCCTTTTTGGTTTCCTATTTTCACATCAGAGTTTAATCCGCTCTGCCAGGTGCTGCACAAAACACATTACCGCTTAATGGTGCCTGAACAATTCCTCAATACGTACATTTCATTTGAATTATTTCTATTATTTACCTCTTAGTTATGAACTGTGTAGGTTTGTCAAATTTCAGGTGTTTGTTCTTTATACGAAACGTGAAGGTGCAATGTGAACTCCAGTTGGTGCCAGACTCTTTGTTAATAATTCTGAGCTTGCATTACTTGTTTTCTACAGGCAAAGGTAACTAAAACCCCTAAAGCAATTAGGTTTAAATAACAACACACAGTAATCTGGTCCTGAAGCAGGATTTGTTGTTATAGTGCCTTCCAAATGCAGTACCTTGTCCATACCTTAGGGATGCACTAAATAAACATGCAACAAACAGTCCAGGTAGTCCAGGAATGTCCTGCAGCATGTCCATGACAAAGTATAGGACCATCTATTGTGTAACAATACAGAACAAAGTAAATAGTTGAACTCATTATAAATAGATAAAATAATAATTTTAGTAATGCTGACCTGATCTTTAGATTTGACATACTGCTTGTCTAATGGGCTGTTACCACCATAACATGCAAACATAACAAGTCCCATGAGACAGCTCAGACCCAAGGCAACCTGAAGACAGGGAAACACCATGTAGCATGACCTACAAGACAACATATAGGCTATCAGCATGAGGTACAGAGGGGGAACATCCAGTTTCAACATGCCAGCTTTTAAGCTGTCGTATTCTAGTAAAATTGAAAGTTTACTTACATTATAGCCTCTTTCTCTGTGCGAGAGCTAAGGTACCTCTGGACTTGTGCCTGGTTTACTCCATATAGAGAGAGCATCAGAAACACACCACCAAACGCCAATGTCCAGAAGGTGTGTCTCACAGTCGGGTCAGGATTTAGGCTTAAAGGAACCAGAGAAATGCAGTTAAAGGACCAACCACAAATCTCAAGAGATTTTGTTTGTTTATTTAAATAGAACAACCCTACAAATTCTTTGGGAAACTGACCCAAGCCCAAAATGACTCAATAACATTCAAGAAAAATTTCTCACTCAAGGCCAGAGATCAAGCCTCCCTCTGTGACTTTCCTCCAGACCTCAGAAATACCACCAGCTTGCTGCACGCCCACTATGACAACAGCCAGCTGACCGGCAAACATCACTACCGTCTGAAACACATCAGTCCAAATGACCGCTTTCAGTCCACCCTATATGCAGCACAAATGTTAGTCAAGAAAGACTCCATGACGAAATCAGAATGCTTTTATATGAGCAGAAAAATATAACACACACACACAGTATTTACCAGTGCTGTGTATATTGTGCACACTAGTCCAGTTGCTAATACTGCTCCCCACAAGTGAAAACCAGTAACTAAATGTAGAACGACAAGATACAAAACAAAATCAGAGAAGAATGCTGGATCCATTATAAAATTAAGCAATATAAATATGTGTGGCTCTCTGGGAAAACCGAAGATGTCACTGTGACTGGATTCCATCAAACAGCCAGAAAATATTTTTTTTTTATTTAGGTTTTGACCAAAACAGGTTTTTTTTCTGCCTGCAGTACAAAAAAAATTATATCTTAGAAAGTAAAAATTATCTTTATAATGCCAAAGCTATCTAATAGTTCTTATTATAAGATTACTATAAATCAAATACAAGATTATTCAGTCTGGTTTTTTGAAGCTTCAAATTTTACTTGAATTTTTATTTTCTTATTCTACTGGCAGACAATACTGCATCGTTCTAAAAATAACTGCATAAAATAAAATATATACTAGTGCATCTCAAAAAATTAGAATATCGTGAAAAAGTTCAATATTTTCCATCAGTTATTTAAGAAAGAGTGAAAATGTTATATATTATAGACTCATTACACATAAACTAAAATGTTTCAAGCATTTTTCTATTTTAATCAGTATGGCATACAGTACAAAAACAAAAAAAACCCCATCTCAAAATATTAGAATATTTCATTTCGAGTTTGAGTAAAACAGTATGAACACAGTGTATCTCTCGGTCTAGTTCAGTACACACAACCACACTCATGGGGAAGACTGCTGACTTGACTGTTGTCCAGAAGATGATCACTGATGCCCTCCACAAGGAGGGTAAGCCACAAAAGGTCACTGCTGAAAAGGGTGGCTGGAAAAGGTGCACAAGCAACAGGGATGGCCGCAGTCTTGAGAGGATTGTCAAGAAAAGTTGATTCAAGAACTTGGGAGAGCTTCACAAGGAGTGGACTGAGGCTGGTGTCAGTGTATCAAGACCCATCACGAACAGACATCTTCAAGAAAGGGGATACAACTTTCGCATTCCTAATATCAAGCTACTCCTGAGCCAGAGACAATGGCAGAAGTGTCTTATCTGGGCTCAGGAGAGAAAGAAATGGACTGTTGCTCAGTGGTCCAAAGTCGTCTTTTCAGATGAAAGTACATTTTGCATTTAAATTTGGAGATCACGGCTCTAGAGTCTGGAGGAAGAGTGGAGAGGCACAGAATCCAAGGTGTTTGAAGCCCAGTGTGAAGTTTCCACAGTCTGTGATGATTTGGGGTGCCAGGTCATCTGCTGGCGTTGGTCCACTGTATTTTATCAAGTCCAAAGTCAACACAGCCATCTACCAGGAGATTTTAGAGCACTTCATGCTTCCATCTGCTGATGAGCTTTTTGGAGATGCTGATTTCCTTTTCCAGCAGGACTTAGCACCTACCCACAGTGCCAAAACTACTACCAAATGGTTTGCTGACCATGATATTAGTGTGTTTGATTGGCCAGCCAACTTGCCTGACCTGAACCCCATAGAGAATCTATGGGGTATTGTCAAGAGGAAGATGAGAAACACCTGACCCAAAAATACAGATACGCTGAAGGCCACTATCAAAGCAACCTGGGCTTCAATAACACCTCAGCAGTGCCACAGACTGATCACCTCCATGTCACACTGTCTGCATTGATACAGTAATTCATGGTAAAGGAGCCCCAACCAAGTATTGAGTATATAAATGAATATACTTTTCAGAAGTTGGACATTTCTGTATTGTAAATCCTTTTTTTGATTGATCTTAGGGAATATTCTAATAATTTGAGATACTGGATTTCTGATTGTCATGAGCTATAAGCCATAATCATCAAAATTAAAACCAAAAAAAAGGCTTTAAATATTTCACTTTATATGTAATGAATATAGAATATATGAAAGTTTACCTTTTTGAATTAAATTATGAAAAAAGGAACTTTTTCATGGTATTCTAATTTTTTGAGATGCACTAGTATATCTGCCAGTAAAAAAAAAGACTATTTCAAGTGCGAAATGATTAAACTATGTCTTTACATTTTTACTAATTACAGATCTTGTAATCGGAAGTACTACACCAATTTGACCATTATTTGGAACGTATAACATAATACAAATATGTTGACAGCTCAACTTTAAGAAAATCATATTTCAAATATATTTCATCACATGAACATGGATTTTTTTTCCCTTTTAAATGTTGCCTATACCATCTTCCTACAGACATCATATCTGGTAAGGAGCCAGTTCAACAAATTCATCAATTAATGCAGTCAGCCTGCCTAAAGAACAAATACCCTGCTAGTGGAGTGCGATTTGCTCACACAGTGAATATTATGCTTTCATCAAATTTTTGGATCGTTATGTGCCATAGCAAAACAAATATTAGCCCATTCAATTCAGTTTGTAATCAGATATTGGCTGTCAAAACGTCTGACATTACTGCATTGGGAAAGCGCCACATGCGCGTAATGAGTATGATGAGCTGGTGTCAACAATCTTTTGCCATATTGTGTCCATACAAAAGAGAAATATTTCAATTCAGGAAAGCCTGTAATTTAGAATTTAAAGATCAAAACCTTATCACATCCAGGTCACCACACATACATGTACATGAATATACAGTAAATGGTACAGTCGTAATGTTAGCGCTAATGATTTTGTTCAGCATAAACCTTATGCGAGGACAATTCATTTTTTGTGTAATGATTTTCCTTTTTTATTCTACAACCCCAGATCAGAAAAAGTTGGGACGGTATGTTGAAAGTGAAATTAAAAGTGAAAACAAGGATTTGGAAATAATCTTTTTTAATTTACAAAAGATTTGTAAATGAACCTATACTGCACTCAGAACAATACAACAGCACATTACTTGATGTTCTACCTCATAAGTTTTGTTTTTTAAAAATAAACATTTATTTCAATTTTAATTCTTGCAACACATTTCAAAAACAAAAAGTTGGGACTTTAAAGCATTTGCCACTTTATAAACATTGCCATTCCTTCTCACAACAATTAAAAGATGCTTAAAGGAACAGTCCACCGTACTTCCATAATGAAATATGCTCTTATCTGAATTGAGACGAGCTGCTCCGTACCTCTCCTAGCTTTGTGCGACCTCCCAGTCAGTCAGACGCGCTGTCACTCCTGTTAGCAATGTAGCTAGGCTTAGTATGGCCAATGGTATTTTTTGGGGCTGTAGTTAGATGCGACCAAACTCTTCCGCGTTTTTCCTGTTTACATAGGTTTATATGACCAGTGATATGAAACAAGTTCAGTTACACAAATTGAAACATAGCGATTTTCTATGCTGTGGAAAGTCTGCACTATAATGACAGGCGTACTAACACCTTCTGCGCGCTTCGACAGCGCATTGATACTGAGCTCCGTATCAATGCGCTGCCGAAGCGCGCAGAAGGTGTTAGTACGCCTGTCATTATAGTGCAGACTTTCCATAGCATAGAAAATCGCCACGTTTCAATTTGTATAACTGAACTTGTTTCATATCACTGGTCATATAAACCTATGTAAACAGGAAAAATGCGGAAGAGTTTGGTCGCATCTAACTACAGCCCCAAAAAATATCATTGGCCATACTGAGCCTAGCTACATTGCTAACAGGAGTGACGGCGCGTCTGACTGACTGGGAGGTCGTGCAAAGCTCGGAGAGGTACGGAGCAGCTCGTCTCAATTCAGATAAGAGCATATTTCATTATGGAAGTACGGTGGACTGTTCCTTTAAGGATTGACCAAATGACAAAATGTGTCATTTGGTACTTTTCTGCATTGATGCTGCCATATGTCAAGTGTTATTTTGTCCCATTCTTCCTACAAACAGGTCTTAAGGTGTGCAACAGTATGTGGTTTTCTTTGATTATATTTTTATTTCAAATTTCACCACACACACACACACACTCTTCTTCCACAGCCATGCTTTTATAACGTGTGCAGAATGTAGTTTTGCACTGTCGGGTTGAAACATCCCTGGAAAAGATGTCGTCTTGCAGGTAGCATACATGTTGCTCCAAAATCTCAATGTACTTTTCTGCATTAATGCTGCCTTTGCAGAAGTGCAAGCTGCCAAGGGCACTGATAAAACTCCATACCATGACAGATCCTGGCTTTTGGACTTGGTAACAGTCTGGATGCTCCTTTTTAAGTCAAGTCAACTTTGTCAATTCTGCCATATGTACAGGACATAAATGGGACTGAAACATAATTTGTCCCAGACCCTTGGTGTAAACATAAATACACAAAATAAAAACAAGCATTAAATTATTAAAAAAATATATATATCATACCCCATATAAAACCACACATGCAGAAATAGTGCAAATGGTAATAGTGCAAAATAGCTTAGGATATGAAATTATCTGTAATGTGCACATAATGATCCATTTACAGGATGAGTAGTGAGCAGATGTTGGGGGAAGTGTAGTAAGGTGATAAGTATCTTACTATTTTACAATACTCCATATGAATTGTAGTAACAGACTGAGTTATTTGGAGGTGGGGGGGAGTAGAGAGAGAGTTCAGCATCCTGACAGCCTGGTGTATAAATCTGCTCACCAGTCTGGTGGAGCTGGAGCTAGCTTGGAGGCTCCGGTACCTTATTCCAGAAGGCATGTGAATGGCGGGTGGGGTCGCTCACAATCCTGATGGCTTTGCAGGTTAGGTGGGTGTTGTACATGTCCAGAAGGAGGGATAGACAGGCACCAGTGATTATCTTAGCCTCATTCACCATTCACTGCAAGGGAAGCTATGACCTAAAGGTTCGAGAAGCAGCTTTGGGACCAAAAGGTTGCCGGTTCGATTCCCTGGACCAGCAGGAATGACTGAAGTACCCTTAGGCAAGGCACCTAACCCCCAACTGCTCCACAGGTTGCTCTGGTGTATGTTGTACGTCGCTCTGGATAAGAGCATCTGCTAAATCCTGTAATGTCATGTCTTATAACTGACAGCTGTGCAGCTCCCAAACCACACAGTGATAGAGCTGGTCAGAATGCTCTCAATGATGCCACAATAGAAAGTGCACATAATGGGTGTCGGGGCTCTGGTTCTTTTCAGCCATTTCTGGAGGAAATGGAGGCACTGCTGGGTTTTCATCTTTGGTCCAGAGCACATGGCGTCCATTTCTTCCAAAAAAGACCCAGAATACGGATTTGTCTGACAATACACATTTTCACTGTGTGATGGTCCATCCCAGATGCCTCCAAGCCCAGAGAAGTTGATGGCGCTTCTGGACACAGTTAACATAAGGCTTTCTTTTTGCACAGTAAAGTTTTAACTAGCATTTGTGGATGCAACTCTGTAGTGTAATGCTTGACAAAGGTTTGATGGGTTTTGATGCAGCGTATTCTGAGAGACTGGAGATCACAGGCGTTCAGCTGAGGCTTGCGCCCTTTCCCTTTACACAACTGAAATTCCTCCAGATTCCTTGAATTGTTTAATGATATTATTCATCGTAGACGGTGAAATATCCAAATCCCTTTATATCTTTCTTTGAGGAACAATATTTTTAAACATTCCAATAATTTTCTCATGCATTTGTTGACAAACTGGAGATCCTCCGCTGAGCTTTGCTCCTCAAAGACTAGGCCTTTCCTGGATACTGATTTTGAACCAAATCATGATTGCAATCACCTGACGACATCACATCATTAATTGTTTTACCTCATTAATAGCCCTAAAATGCCCCATCCCAACTTTTTTGTAATGTGCTGCAGGCCTGAAACGTATATTAACAAATGAAATGAAGTTGACCAGGCAGTATGAATACAAGCCAAAGTAAATTTAGCAAATCACTGCTTTTTTTTTTTTGCATTTTCTATGCTGTCAACTTTTTTCTGGTTTAGGGTTGTAAATTCAAAAAACGTTCACCTGCATTCAGTGCGAGAGCTGGAGTGTATACACCAACACCCATATAAATAACCTGCAAGTGCAAGAAGGACAAACAATGATTGATGTAACACAAAAACTAGATTTTAATTAAATATTTCTGGAATACATTGCGTGTAACAAAAGTGCATATTGCATCATATGTTTCTTTTAAAACAGAACTTACCATCTGAAAAATAAAGGTCACCGTTCCACATATTCGGACTGCTTTCGAGAAGCGCAGCTCCAGATACTGGAACACCAAAACAATTAAAGAATTCATGTTTTGAAACGTATAACATGAACACGCTTAAATTTGGTTTGTTTCATTGTCCAGAGAAAGTCCATACATGTTGAGGCATTTCCACACTTGTGGAATATTATCTCATCTCATTATCTCTAGCCGCTTTATCCTGTTCTACAGGGTCGCAGGCAAGCTGGAGCCTATCCCAGCTGACTACGGGCGAAAGGCGGGGTACACCCTGGACAAGTCGCCAGGTCATCACAGGGCTGACACAGACAACCATTCACACTCACACCTACGGTCAATTTAGAGTCACCAGTTAACCTAACCTTCATGTCTTTGGACTGTGGGGGAAACCCACACGGACATGGGGAGAACATGCAAACTCCGCACAAAGGCCCTCGCCGTCCACAGGGCTCGAACCCAGGACCTTCTTGCTGTGAGGCGACAGCGCTAACCACTACACCACCGTGCCGCCCGCCCGGAATATTATTACATTATATATAATATGCCTGGGGAGGGGCGGCACGGTGGTGTAGTGGTTAGCGCTGTCGCCTTACAGCAAGAAGGTCCTGGGTTCGAGCCCCGGGGCCGGCGAGGGCCTTTCTGTGCGGAGTTTGCATGTTCTCCCCGTGTCCGCGTGGGTTTCCTCCGGGTGCTCCGGTTTCCCCCACAGTCCAAAGACATGCAGGTTAGGTTAACCGGTGACTCTAAATTGACCGTAGGTGTGAATGTGTGAATGGTTGTCTGTGTCAGCCCTGTGATGACCTGGCGACTTGTCCAGGGTGTACCCCGCCTTTCGCCCGTAGTCAGCTGGGATAGGCTCCAGCTTGCCTGCGACCCTGTAGAAGGATAAAGCGGCTAGAGATAATGAGATGAGATGCCTGGGGAGCAGTTAGGGGTTAGGTGCCTTGCTCAAGGGCACTTCAGTCATTCCTGCTGGTCCAGGGAATTGAACCAGCGACTTTTTGGTCCCGAAGGTGCTTTTCTAACCATTATGGCCAAGTGATTATGTAGTGTTACATACATCAGACAGAGTGTACTGATAAACAGACATTAATAAATACATGCCACCAGTCTGTAAGGTTAAAGCTACCTGATAAGCACTAGTGAGATGGAGTCTGTAGAACACTGGAACGAAGACGTGGGCTGGGACCAGGAGTCCCAGGATATAAGCGCAGCCAATGAACCAGTACTGTGTGCCATTGGTGTAGATTTCTGCTGGCGTCCCCACAATAGCAACAGCGGATTGGAACGAGGCCATGAGCGATAGGGAAAGGGGCAGGCACCTCATGCTCCGGTCAGCCAACAGGAACTCCTGTGTGGTCCTTTGCCGTCCTCCAGAGAGGGCATAATACAGCCCTATGGCCATGGAGGCCACCAGGAGCAGAGCAAATAACACAAAGTCAATGGGAGTGAAGTACTTCTGTCCAGTCTCATCCATATTGATGAGCTCAAGGTTTTAGTTAGGAGCTGGGGAAAGGACTTGGTTGTTGCAGCCATCCATGAGGAACACAGGAGCACCTGCACCTTTAAAAAGAAAGAGTTACCTATATAGTGTTATAAAGAGATTTCAGTAACAGGAACTAGCAGCTTTATTAAGTAGAGAGTAATAAACTCATCATACCGCTGCATAAAGCGCAGACTAAACTTGCAACATTTTAACATAGAAATAAAGGTAAATGATTAGAGTTACAATTTTAAAACCACAGGAACAGACCCGGTTTATACCATTAGCAAACACATGCCTGGTTCAAATGAACTTTCTTCATAAAATCACAGCTTAAGCGAAGATAAACAATATTAAGCGAAAAGCTAAAGTGCTTGACCTGTGCGCCATCACGTTAACTACGGCTCTGACTACATTCATATAATCTGAGCCTGTTACCGTCACTGAAGACCTACACTTCTGTACTTTCCTCCGTTTTACCTCTAGTGAATGTATATTTCTGATATACAATCAACGCTCAGTGATTAAATGAGAGGTCATTGTGTTACTATCAACCCGGAACGCATGATACTTCCACACCCCTCTAGTGTGCGCAAATCTTACGCCGTGCTGATGCTCTGGGGCATATTTACCTCTGACGTCTACTTCCACGTGACTTTCAGTCTGGCCGCCATATTACCACTCCCATCGCGTGTATTTGGCTTATGTGTTAAACCGTGGCATCCGATCAAATTTGCCCCAGAAAAGTATTTCCTGACTTTTTCCTCCCCCTTTCATTACCTCCTCTTATTTTCTCAACTTTACCCACATTTCTTACATATCTTTATAGTGTTCCCCTTCACTGTTATTGTTTTTTCCTTTTCCAGTTCAGTCTCTGATTTTTTTTTTTACTACTATAATTATTTTTACAGAGATTATTTCAGTTTTTCTCTTATACAGTGTACCTCTCTCTTTCATATATTTATTCTTATTATATATAAAGATGGGGCGGCAGTGGCATGGTGGTGTAGTGGTTAGCGCTGTCGCCACACAGCAAGAAGGTCCGGGTTCGAGCCCCGTGGCCAGCGAGGGCCTCTCTGTGCGGAGTTTGCATGTTCTCCCCGTGTCCGCGTGGGTTTCCTCCGGGTGCTCCGGTTTCCCCCACAGTCCAAAGACATGCAGGTTAGGTTAACTGGTGACTCTAAACTGACTGTAGGTGTGAATGCGAATGTGAATGGTTGTCTGTGTCTATGTGTCAGCCCTGTGATGACCTGGCGACTTGTCCAGGGTGTACCCCGCCTTTCGCCCGTAGTCAGCTGGGATAGGCTCCAGCTTACCTGCGACCCTGTAGAACAGGATAAAACGGCTAGATATAATGAGATGAGATGAGATGAGATGAGATATATAATATTATATGGCGGCACGGTGGTGTAGTGGTTAGCGCTGTTGCCTCACAGCAAGAAGGTCTGGGTTCGAGCCCCGTGGCCGGCGAGGGTCTTTCTGTGTGGAGTTTGCATGTTCTCCCTGTGGGTTTCCTCTGGGTGCTCTAGTTTCCCCCACAGTCCAAAGACATGCAGGTTAGGTTAACTGGTGACTCTAAATTGACTGTAGGTGTGAGTGTGAATGGTTGTCTGTGTCTATGTGTCAGCCCTGTGATGACCTGGCGACTTGTCCAGGGTGTACCCTGCCTTTCGCCCGTAGTCAGCTGGGATAGGCTCCAGCTTGCCTGCGACCCTGTAGAACAGGATAAAGCGGCTAGAGATAATGAGATGAGAGATGAGATGAGACACATTATATATATGATTGCTTCTTCTTGACAGAAGACAGCCATCCCCTGACATAAACCATTCAACCATTTTCCACTCACAAGTCAGCGTGCACACAGAGATGACTTTTAAGCCCAGCTGCTGATTTGCACAATTTCCCACATATCAGGCAGCACAGAGTGGGAGGATTGCAGCGTTCTGAGGATGTCTTTATGGACCCTAAAATGTCTTTTGAGTCCACCAAATGACCTGCAGATCTTACCACATACAGAGCATTTGTTGTCTGAAGGTGGTTTTGGAACATTTATAAACTGTGTGACCCTGCCTGCGCATATGGGATTTGCAGTGACTTACAAGACCAGCTTTAGACAGGAAAACACAATCACAAGTAACACAGATGAAATTAGATCTAAACTCATCTGGAAGGGAGGATAGATCTTGTTTGCGCAAAGCTCACTTGATTTGAGCATGTTCTATTCTCTCAAGCTCAAACTGGTCACAGCCTTTCTTAATGGTGTCACGCCACATGGATCTTTCACAGGCTAGCGCCTCCCACTTTGACTCATTAATCCAACTTCAGGTTGGATTTAATGGGGTCCTTATACCTCTTCTTTGGTTCGTACTGAGGACGTTTACGTAACGTGAGTTCCGCGTACAGGAGCTGCTTTGGTAGCCTAGAATCCTCCATCCTGACAACATGACCTGACCAACGCAGCTGGCTCTGAATGATCTGTCTTTCAATACTACAGGTGCCAGTTTGCTCAAGAACAACAGTATCTGGAGTGAAAGAGTCCCATTTGATGCCAAGAATTCTCCTAAGACAATTCTGATGGAATCTTTCAAGCCTCTGGATGTGATGGCGATAGGTTGTCCGGGTTTCTGATGAGTAGAGAAGAGATGAGAGAACACATGACTCATATACTGTTAGCTTAATTCTCAAGGTGATACCATGATCAGCCCATACTCTACCCTCTACCAAAGGCCAAAGCGGCCTTATGAATGCTCTGATGGATCTCAGCATCAAGGGAACTGTCCTTCGATATCATAGAATCAAGATATTCAAAGCTGTTCACAACATCAAGCCTTCTCTCACTCACAAAAAGTTCAGAGTAAGGTTGATCTGGCGCTGGAGTGAACATAACCTTAGTCTTCTTCAGACTTATTGTAAGTCCAAAGGCAGAGCAGCCACTGGAGAACCTGTCCATAAGAAGTTGCAGATCTTCTTCCGTATGAGCAACAAGATCTGCATCATCAGCATACAGAAGCTCTCTCACAAGACACTGAAAACTTTTGGACTTAGCATCAAATTGACGGAGATTGAAAAGCTTTCCTGTCGTCCTGACACGTAGACAGACACTAACGCTACAAATCTCTCTCTCTCTCTCTTTCACACACACAGGTGAAGACTTGCTGACTTTAGGACTGCAGTTGACTTGCTGACATTGGGACTGCAGTTGTCGTAAACGGTTTTGCGCTCGGGTTTCCGTCGGGGGGGGGGGGGGGGGGGGGTATAGCATCAACGAAGCTGACTTTATGTTAGGACTGTTAATGTTATAGTTATGTTGTCTGTTGTTGCCCAAATGAGGATGGGTTCCCTTTTGAGTCTGGTTCCTCTCGAGGTTTCTTCCTCATGTCATCTGAGGGAGTTTTTTCCTTGCCACCGTCGCCACAGACGTGCTCATTGGGGATAGATTAGGGATAAAATTAGCTCATATTTTAAGTTGTTAAAATTCGTTAAAGCTGCTTTGTGACAATGTTTATCGTTTAAAGTGCTATACAAATAAACTTGACTTGAAATGTCCATCCACAACCTTTGACCTGACGATTTGTACAGTTCACTGCTGCACATGTAGGCATTTTTCTTCTAATTTTTCTCACCAACTACATAAATAACTTGTCCAATTTTGTGTCGCTTCCAGTAGTCTAAATGACAGTTCCGCTCCGCGATGGGAGTGGTAAGATGGCGGCCAGCAGGCTTCACTCTGACGAGCCTATGAGCTCTCTAGATTTTATATAGAGCTCAGTGGTGACTTCACGTCCAGTCATATGCACAGACTCACTCTCCGTTTTGCAAAGCTTTATCTCTGGAAAAGCAATAAGAGATGATCTAGTTATTGAAATGAAACAGCTATTGGCTCAACTCAGAAATCTTGGACTCACCATCCAATTTTGCTGGGTACCAGCTCATACGGGCCTCAAGAGTAACGAAACTGCAGATAAAACTGCCAAGGAAGCTTTAGGTCACCACTGTATCACAATTCATGTACCATTAGGAAAAGGGGAAGCTAAATCTTTTATTAAAGCAGAAATCATGAGTAGATGGCAGGACGAATGGGAGACAGACTCAAAGGGTAGGCAGTACTTTAATGTGCAACATCAGGTTGGTGAGAGAAGAATCACTTCAGTGGGGCTTGGAAGAAGGGAGGAATGGTGCGTTCATGTCCTATGGGAATTATGGTAAATACCAAACGCCGACATGGAAAGCACACATGAACGCCCCCTCTTGTGGTATTTTCCACTGGGCAACTCGTAGAAAATTTTGATACACGAGTTGCCGAGATGAGATGAACTTTAACCTTTTCAACATGGCGGCGAGCGGTACAAGACTAGCTTATGAACCAAGAAAGAAGTGGTTTTCACCTACGGAAAGCTGACTCTCACCTTTTAAACAAGTCATGTTATGTATACAATTATATTATTATAATATGTATATTATAGCCTAATACAAAATATTCTGTGGCTGTCCAAAGAACGCCAACAATTATCTAGATACTGGCTACTCTCATTGTGGCTACAGCCAAGTTTCCAAAAACTGCGTGGCATTCGATGTGTTAAGAAAATCTCTACTTGTCATGATCAGGAAATATTCAGCATTATTTACCTTTTGACAACTCATATTCCTGCTGCAGCTGATGAACAAGGCAATCTATAATTGTTTTAGCCAAATAACAGGCCTGATTCTGAATCTGGTCCACCATCTTTAATTTGTCAACAACAACAAAAGCATGTGAACACAACACACTGGTAAATACCACTTCCCAACTGGAAAATATCATCTTCCCATAGCACATGAACGCAGCAGAAGTTACATACACACGGTTGAGATTAGGGCACACTGGTCTCAACGCCACACTACATGTCTTGGGGAAAACTGATGGGCTTTGTGCTGAGTGTCAGGTTCAGGAAGATGTAGAACACATTCTTTTCTACTGCAGGAAGTGCAATGATCATAGGACAAAATGGTTAGAACAAGAAGGAGATGAAGGAGAGATATCCATAACATTTTGAAGGAAGAGTGAATACAGGGAAATAGGATTAAAGCCCTTATGAGGTATCTAAGAGATTCAGAATTAATGGGAAGAATTTATTTTATTTTATTTTATTTTTACCTTTTTTTTTTTTTTTTGCCGTGCCAAGACTTGACCTGACCATCTCACACACTCCTATACAGTAGGTGGCGATATACAATCATATATTGTGAACCGCCAATAATCAAAAGAAGAAGACTTCACGTCCTGGTTGGAAGTGAGGAAGGCGCCAGATTTGAAGACTTGCCTGCTGAAAAAAAAAATTACATGTCAAATGGATAACGTAAGACAAAAAGGTACATCTTATAACGGTTTTTATACCACCTTCAAAAAAAAAAACAGCGTAAAAATGAAAAGATTAGCATCTCATTTAGTCTCTGCTAGCTATGTCGATTTTTTCTTTTACTACCCGAATTGGAATACTAACACTGGATTGGATTGGCAATGAACTGTCCAATCAGCGGGTTGGTTTTGAACACAAGCCTATACTTACAGCCAATCCTAACGCAGGAGGCGGGTTGTGCAGGAAAACGGGTGGGGGAATATGAAGTCAACTAGATTTTTGAAAATGTGTTTTAATAACGTAATGAACATGGGCGATATTTTGTCCCTCAGGTGTGTTTGATCACTTGAAGATGTTAGAGAAGATAGAAGCAATAGGACTGCAAAGACCTCAGAAGGAGCGTGTGGAGGAACTGCGTACAACAGCAGCTACACTTCGCACAAAACGAGACCGAATACGGGCGGAAACATCCAAAATAAAGGTGTTTAAGGAGATCTTGTACAAACATGTTCAATTAATGATCTATTTGTGTTGTTAACTGTAGATTCAATCTCTTAAAAAGCCTAAAAGTGCAAATATCCAGAATTGCCATATTTTGGAAAATGACAAATGTATCATTTGTATGAAAAAAATCCCTGAAATATTTAACTAGCTCCAATATAATCCTCACAGATATTTACAGGAGCTAATTTCAGTTAAATATTTAATAAGAAAAGACATGCAGCAGTTAGTTTAGAGGATGAATATCCAGAACAGGTGCCCAAGAAATAAAAATAATGAATTGTATACAGTTTGATTGCTGTAATTTGTGCACATACTGTATGGAATATTGTGGTAAATGATAGTTGTCATTAAATTTTCACAAAAACAGTTAATCATATAAACTTCATTGAGCATTATGAATTTTTGGTAGATGTATAAGAAATCTTCTCGAATAATTGTGATCAGATGATTAAGTAGTAAATGAGACAGGCCAGTTCAACAGGGGACCGTCGTTACAAGACCTGTGTTTTATTCGGAACCTTTCACTGCTACAGTAGTTGTGATGAGCTTTGAGTTATGAAAATCATAATGTGTTTGCACTGTTGTGTGTTTTTAAACGTGCACTACAACTGTCATTTTAGAATCTAAAAGATAAAATGGACCAGAAGCTGCCACTGGATGATAATGAAACTGAAGACTTTGTCAAAATTGAACAATATCTGCTGATGGCTCAACGTATGCAGCTCAAGGACCTTCAAACTGCCCATCGACTCATTGGTAATTGGTAACTTAATGTACTTAGTGACCAGTTTATTAGTTACACCTGGTTTAAACCTCATTAGGCCTTTTCTCAAGTTCACCTACCTTGCAGGTTACTTTATGGTTATACAGTTACTGACTGTAGCCCATTTGTTGCTGTGAACAATTTTTCACCCGCTGTACCCAATCAGTCAGTGAAAAGAGATCACCACATGCCTAGATATTATCTGGTGGTAAGCAATTCTAAGTTCAGCATGGGAGTGTGTGGGTCTGTAGAAGCCATGGCCTAATGGTTAGAGAAGCAGCTTTGGGACCAAAAGGTTGCTGGTTCTATTTCTCGGACCAGCAGGAATGGCTGAAGTGCCCTTGAGCAAGGCACCTAACCCCCAACTGCTCCCCACATCACTCTGACTAAGAGTGTCTGCTAAATGCCATTAATGTAATGTAAGTGATGTTATGTAAATTATATTATTACATTGTAATTTATAATGTAATTTAAATGCCTGTAATTTCTGTTACTAGTACTGTTAAAAGTATTATTATCAAACCCTACACTGTCAGTGGGACGTGACTATGACTGCTGGGATACAAATTGTCCGTACAGACTGGAAATTTTCTACCAACAACAGCAGGTGAACACAAACTATCTTGCTAGTAGGTTCATTGTGTACACCTATAACATCGACCAACAAGTTGGGTGTGTCAAATAGATGGAACATTAAAACCCCAAAACATCTTATACCAGTACCACACACCAGCATGTGCGTTTCAGTGTTGTGCTGTGAATGCTCCATCACCATAATAATATCTCGGTCTACAGTGATGTTATAGTGATCCTTTTCAACTAATAGATAGGACAGAGGGGGGTCAAATAGCTAGGTTTACTTAATCAGAATCAGAAGCACTTTATTTCCAGGTATGTTACACACACGAGGAATTTGACTCCGGTTCGACTTAGCTTTCATAGTACAGACAGAAGAATTAACACAATTACACAAAAACATAGAAAGTACGAGAGAGCAAAGTCCTGTGGCAGTCGTCTGCGGCGCCATCTTGGATGGTAAGTTAATATAGTGGACACGGAGTTTATTATTAAATACTGTACTTTATTCTTGTGGTTAATGTTTTCTGTGTTTTTACTCATTTGTTGTTTGTGTGTGTGTGTGTGTGTGTGTGTGTGTGTGACTCTTTTTTAGCTGGATACAGCTTGGTAGAGAGCAACCAAGGCAAAAGTGTGTGTGTCTCATTTCGCACAGCTTTTGAGGGTGTTTGCTTGGAAACATATAACATGGAGCTAGATTTTACCCACATGGTGCAGATCAGTCGTCATAACATCCCTCCATGTATACCACTGGAGAAACTCGTCAAGGAGAATCTACAGTCTGATTTTAAAGGCTTCCTCCAAACACTAAACGTATACCTTAATGCTTTAGCTGGCCGTAAACAACAGATTTCTCTCATCGAGGTGCGGCAAATAACGTTTCTGTCTGTGTCTATCTATGTGTATACTGAAAACCATGCATGTTGATACAGATATGAAAATTAGCTTAATTACAGAATTAAATTACACAAAGTTTGACTGTGTACAAGTCTT
This sequence comes from Neoarius graeffei, assembly GCF_027579695.1. Classification (NCBI taxonomy): domain Eukaryota; kingdom Metazoa; phylum Chordata; class Actinopteri; order Siluriformes; family Ariidae; genus Neoarius; species Neoarius graeffei. The sequence continues at coordinate 61,838,659 of NC_083579.1, forward strand.
AGGCATATGTAAATAAAGGGTAAAACTGAAAGGATTCCAAAATTAATGGAAAAAAGTTTCTCAGTATAAAATTACTGTTTAGAAAAGTAAACAGTAAAACACAGTTTCCAAGAAAAACATTTCAGACGAAAGTCCTTCCTCTGTACAAGTTTATTATTGAAGTACACTGCACATGCTCAGTACTGTGTATAAACTTTTGCTCATGTTAGGCCTTAATCTTTAATCCTTTCTCTTTTGTTTTGAATCTCTCTGGCCATAGGAGCTCCTTGGGACAGTAGAAATCGTTGAGAAAAATCAATTGTGCAACTTTCTTGCCCTCATATGCAAAATTCCAGCGGAGACTGATGAGGCTGTTCTGTGCACCCTGGAGTATGGTGACCTCACCCGATGTCTCCCTACTCATGTTGTCATTGATGGCGAAAGTAAGACTGTCTATATCATTTCTTATAAGCAATAACGCTTGATTGTGAAGCAAATTAAATCTGGCATAAAATTAAGTCCACAATAATTCTACTACACTAAATAAAGTACAGTATCCTAGTATTTGAATGATAACAGGCTTGTACTCGGTCAACATTGTTATACCTCCTCCCTTCTTTATTTACAGATAAAACACTTATAGAATCTCCACAATGGAAGGAAAACAAAGCGTTGCTCATGGAGACTCCAGTTCACAGTGCTCTGTTGACCATGAGAAAACTGGGAAGCATTTCATGAACAAAGCAGAAACAATTTCTCAAGACGTACATATTTTCAAAGTCCTTGAATTCACTATCAAATCAGTCTTCAAATATAGGGTGTGCTATTTGTCAGCTTTCAGGTGAGGGAAAATAAAGCCAGCCTAAGTTGTAGCATTGCATTACTGCTGAAGTCTGGGGACAAGAGGATAGTGCAGTAAATGTAATTTATAATGTGCAGTAAAGTAATAAATGTATGACTAGCAAAAGAATGGTGTGTCCACACATTCTGAAAAAAAAACCTTCTAGAAATATTGTTTGGATTTCTAACTTGTTCTGAATAAAAAGTATTCATATAACCATAATAAACTAAAGTTAATCTAGAATCACAGGACAGCAAAAAACACATCTGATTCCTACATATTGTACTACGTTAGTATACATATACAGTACTGTGCAAAGGTCCTAGGCACATGTAAAGAAGTGCTGTAGACCAACAATAATGAAATATGTTTCAACATGTAAAAATACTATAAACAACAGTCAGCCATAATAAATTAACAAAGTCAATATTTGCTTTGAGACGACCCTTTGCTTAAAAAATAAAGTACTTTTGGGTACAATGAGTGCAGTTTTATAAGGAAATGAGCTGTAGGTTTTACTGAGCATCTTACAGAACTAGCCACAGTTCTTCTGGACACTTTGTCACACTGGCTTCTTAATTTTATAGCAAAACCCAGTAGCCTTCATTATATTTTCTTTTTTTTTTTAATCTAAAAAGTGGTCCCTTGTGTAATATGCTGCTCCGATACAAAATTTTCTTTAACATTTAACTGTAAACCTTTTGTGCTGGAAAACAAACGTTTGGAACTCTAAAATGTTTTTGTACTGACTCAGTAATGTAGAAGTCATAAAATAGAAATCGATAAAGTTTGTATGAAAAAAAGGGTGCCTAAAATTTTTTTGCACAGTCCTGTTTGTGTGTGTTTTAAGTTGTTTCTAATGTCCTGAAGAAATTCTGTATTTTCTGATTCATTTTTTCTCTATATAATTGTTTCAGCTGTTCCTTTTTTTGCCTCCTCTGTTCTTCTTGCATTGCCAGCTCTTTTTGTGAAATGCTGTCAATTAAGGCCAAGTCTTTTAGATTCATGATGGATAACTGTTTTGATTCAGAAGTCTGTGGCAGGACCGAGGAGGCTGATTTCAAGAGTCTTGTTCCTTGCAGTTGTTCACTTCGATTTGAAAGCGCTTCACTTGAAATCATCCTTCTGCCAGCTGGGGCTGATCTTGGATACCAAACATGTTGATTGCTTTTTGTTGTTCGTGTCTCTGATATGGCTCTCATTGTGTTGGTAAGAGTTGCGTAAGGTTCACAGACTCTTAAATGCAGTAGCTTTTTGTGTTCCTTCAGTAGAAATTCTGTGTTTTGATGAAGCAATTTGAGGTTTAATTTGTGTTTTCTGTGGATTTGCTCCAGTTTCCACTGAAGATCAATGTCTTCTTTGTGATTCTTTAGCTTTGTGTTGACATATAGAAGATGGTTAGATTTTCTCAAGTTTGCCTTTGGAGTCACACACATTGTATTGTTATCCTGAAGTACAATACAGAAAAGAGACTTGAAGTGATTGCATGTTGTACTTTTATAGTTTAGAGGTTGGACTGCCTATTTATACAAAAGAAACAAACTAATAAATGTAATTAACATACCTTAACTTGCATCCTTTTGGTCGGACTGCCTGTGTCTCTCTTTTTAAAAATAAATAAACAAAATAATAAATGTATTTACCATACCTTAACTTGCATCTTTTCTGAAAAAAGTCCTGATATTCTTGTATTGTGAGGTCGATGATGCATAGAAACAGACTAATAACTGCTGCTATGACACTTGCTTTAGCAAACAGTGTTATGTGATCTAACCAGTTTCACTGAGGTGTTCATCTGAGATGCTTGTTACACGAAATGGAGATAGGCTACTGTGTTATGGCAGGAAAGGTTATAATAAAAAAAATAAATCACAATGCAGTATTTTTAGAAAAAAATAAAGGCCATCTGTGGCCCTGCTCCATAACAGAAACTGAAGCTGAACATCAAATGTGTATAATGTGTGATGGTCTGCAAAAACGCATCAAATGTCTGTCCCACTGTGGCTGAATTCTGGGAAGACAGCTTTATTAAAAACAAAAGTATCAATATTCAGTTTTTCTGACAGGAGTATACTTTGACATCCCTGCCTGAAGAGAACATTTTTTCTAAAATGTGAAAATGTCTTATTTAGGTTACTTTCTAACCATTGCTTGATATCTGCTCAGAAAACTCATGTTTGGCCAGTTTAAAGTTTTCAGTGTAATTTTCAGTCTACCTAAAGATGTCTAAAGCCTTGAGATGATTTTTGAAAGTTACATACCATAGTGGAACAGACATAACCCAAAGATCAATTCAGTTTGTAATCAGATACAAAATGTCAAATGTAAAGTGTTTAAATGACCAAATAATCAGACAGGAAACAGCCAAAAGAACTGACTGGATTAATCAGTGATTATTTCTCCACTGATGTTCGTGGATATGGATGATGCTGTTAAATAGCCAAAGTGATCTAATTTGTAAGTTTATAAAAGTTTTGTTTAGATCTTAGTTGTTTTTCCATCAATAGATTCAGTTAGAAATGTAAATTTAGAGAGGATGTGTTTCAGTTAGAATAGAATCTCTAAATGCCATTTTCACCTTTTTATTGTTGAGATAACCAGATTTTAAAATGATCTTGTGTTACTTTTGGTTGAGATGTAAATAAATAAATAAATAAATAGACAGATAGATCGATAGTTCAGGTAAGTCTGCCACTTTAATAGGAACACATGCACACCTGCTCATTCCTACACTTACAGTACTTGACCATTATCAGACAACGACAACACTCTGAACCTGTATCCTGTCAGTAAAGAACATGAATCTGTGCATACAGTAGGTACAGATAGTTATAACTATCTGTATCTAGTATAACTAGATAGTTATAGAAAAAACACCAAGCGACCTTTTTTTGCTCCCAATAATATAATTTTATATATGATATAAATTGTGTACAAATGGAGGAAATTCAAGACCATTGTTACCCTCCCCAGGAGTGGTCGACCAACAAAGATCACTCCAAGAGCAAGGCGTGTAATAGTCAGTGAGGTCACAAAGGACCCCAGGGTAACTTCTAAGCAACTGAAGGCCTCTCTCACATTGGCTAATGTTAATGTTCATGAGTCTACCATCAGGAGAACACCGAACAACAATGGTGTGCATGGCAGGGTTGCAAGGAGAAAGCCACTGCTCTCCAAAAAGAACACTGCTGCTCGTCTGCAGTTTGCTAAAGATCACGTGGACAAGCCAGAAGGCTACTGGAAAAATGTTTTGTGGATGGATGACCAAAATAGAACTTTTTGGTTTAAATGAGAAGCGTTATGTTTGGAGAAAGGAAAACACTGCATTCCAGCATAAGAACCTTATCCCATCTGTGAAACATGGTGGTGGTAGTATCATGGTTTGGGCCTGTTTTGCTGCATCTGGGCCAGGACGGCTTGCCATCATTGATGGAACAATGAATTCTGAATTATACCAGCGAATTCTAAAGGAAAATGTCAGAACATCTGTCCATGAACTGAATCTCAAGAGAAGGTGGGTCATGCAGCAAGACAACGACCCTAAGCACACAAGTCGTTCTACCAAAGAATGGTTAAAGAAAAATAAAGTTAATGTTTTGGAATGGCCAAGTCAAAGTCCTGACCTTAATCCAATCGAAATGTTGTGGAAGGACCTGAAGCGAGCAGTTCATGTGAGGAAATCCACCAACATCCCAGAGTTGAAGCCATTCTGTACGGGAGGAATGGGCTAAAATTCCTCCAAGCCGGTGTGCAGGACTGATCAACAGTTACCAGAAACATTTAGTTGCAGTTATTGCTGCACAAGGGGGTCACACCAGATACTGAAAGCAAAGGTTCACATACTTTTGCCACTCACAGATATGTAATATTGGATCATTTTCCTCAATAAATAAATGACCAAGTATAATATTTTTGTCTCATTTGTTTAACTGGGTTCTCTTTATCTACTTTTAGGACTTGTGTGAAAATCTGATGTTGTTTTAGGTCATATTTATGCAGAAATAGAGAAAATTTTAAAGGGATCACAAACTTTCAAGCACCACTGTGTGTGTGTGTGTGTGTGTGTATATATATATATATATGAATATGAGAAATGTTAATTAAAAGGGCAGCATGGTGGTGTAGTGGTTAGCGCTGTCGCCTCACAGCAAGAAGGTCCTGGGTTCGAGCCCCGGGGCCGGCGAGGGCCTTTCTGTGCGGAGTTTGCATATTCTCCGCGTGGGTTTCCTCCGGGTGCTCCGGTTTCCCCCACAGTCCAAAGACATGCAGGTTAGGTTAACTGGTGACTCTAAATTGACCGTAGGTGTGAATGTGAGTGTGAATGGTTGTCTGTGTCTATGTGTCAGCCCTGTGATGACCTGGCGACTTGTCCAGGGTGTACCCCGCCTTTCGCCCGTAGTCAGCTGGGATAGGCTCCAGCTTGCCTGCGACCCTGTAGAAGGATAAAGCGGCTAGAGATAATGAGATGAGATGAGAAATGTTAATTAAAAGGGCAGCATGGTGGTGTAGTGGTTAGCACTATTGCCTCACAGCAAGAAGGTCCTGGGTTCGAGCCCCGTGGCCGGCGAGGGCCTTTCTGTGTGGAGTTTGCATGTTCTCTCCGTGTCTGCATGGGTTTCCTCCGGGTGCTCCGGTTTCCCCCACAGCCCAAAGACATGCAGGTTAGGCTAACTGGTGACTCTAAATTGACCGTAGGTGTGAGTGTGAATGGTTGAATGTGTCTATGTGTCAGCCCTGTGATGACCTGGCGACTTGTCCAGGGTGTACCCCGCCTTTCGCCCGTAGTCAGCTGGGATAGGCTCCAGCTTGCCTGCGACCCTGTAGAAGGATAAAGCGGCTAGAGATAATGAGATGAGATGAGATTTGTTTAACTGGGTTCTCTTTATCTACTTTTAGGACTTGTGTGAAAATCTGATGTTGTTTTAGGTCATATTTATGCAGAAATAGAGAAAATTTTAAAGGGATCACAAACTTTCAAGCACCACTGTGTGTGTGTGTATATATATATATATATATATATATATATGAATATGAGAAATGTTAATTAAAAGGGCAGCATGGTGGTGTAGTGGTTAGCACTATTGCCTCACAGCAAGAAGGTCCTGGGTTCGAGCCCCATGGCCGGCGAGGGCCTTTCTGTGCGGAGTTTGCATGTTCTCCCGTGTCCGCGTGGGTTTCCTCCGGGTGCTCCGGTTTCCCCCACAGTCCAAAGACATGCAGGTTAGGTTAACTGGTGACTCTAAATTGACTGTAGGTGTGAATGTGAGTGTGAATGGTTGTCTGTGTCTATGTGTCAGCCCTGTGACGACCTGGCGACTTGTCCAGGGTGTACCCCACCTTTCGCCCGTAGTCAGCTGGGATAGGCTCCAGCTTGCCTGCGACCCTGTAGAACAGGATAAAGCGGCTAGAGATAATGGATGGATGTGAAGGGGCCTAATCCACAGGTCTTTGTAGGAGGAAACTAGATCACCTGGAGGAGAACATGCAAGCTTCACACAGAAAGGTTCCAGTTGGCCACAGGGTTCAAACCCAGAACCTTCTTGCTATGAGGTGACAGAGCAAACCACAAAGCCCTTACCACCTTGCTGCTGGTATGTACAATAATAATAATTTACAGTGTTGCTCATTACCAAACCTTAATAACTCCACAACAAGTAGGCTGATAAATAATGCCCATTTTGACCAGGAATTGAGGGTCTCTGCTGTATAGGACATGAAGCCATTATTTGATACCCTATGTAGTGCACTTTGGTAGGCATTTGGGTCTCAGCCACACCCAGGCAGGGACAGTTTAGTCTCTGCAGCGTAGTTTGGGCCTGTGACACGGAATTTCGACAAAGGTGTGTCTGTGATATTATTTGTAAGTTTTATAAGCAGTCCAATAGCAAATATTAACTTTCTAAATGCGCGTTCCATGATACCGTAATACCCAGCACTAATACCCAGCACACAACCAGAGTCGGTGAAATACTCATCCGGAACTTTACCTAATAGTGACATTTAGCTCCAGAAAATGTAGTTTATGAAATGAATCGTAACAAAACATACATTAACAATGTGCACTTTATAAAATATATTAAAAATTAACTAAAATAAATTCCATACAGTAACAATGTGCGCTTAACAAAAGTGTAATTTTGGATCTACTTCTTGTTTTTTTGGACTCCGACTTGTTGCATTTGAAAGCATCAATTCTGCGCAGGTATTGCGCATATCGTGGTTTCTCGTCGTTTCTGATCTCCACCACATTTTTGTGTGACAAGAAAACACATGTTTCTGACATTTTATGTTCAGATTGAAATATTGTTTCCTTATCCAGTACTATTACACTTGCCAGAAGTCATGCTTCAGCATCTAGATGAAGACACTGTAAGTCTCTATACCTTAAGTCTCTCTGGGTGGCATAAAAATAAGTAGTCTATCAAACAATTACTTATAAAATAAGTGTGACCTTGTACAGTGAAACATTTTTGTTGACTCTGTTTGGCAGACAATGCAGGCAGTATGTTTCAAAGAACCAGGTGGACCAGAGAAGCTGTATTTAGGACGAGTTCCCAAACCTGAACCTAAAGATGGGGAAGTCCTCATTAAAGTCTATGCAACAGCTTTAAACAGAGCTGATGTGTTACAGGTAAGCTCAAGTCGTATGCATACAATTTAAAAACCACTGCGAAACAGGTACCAGTACTTGACAGGGTTGTTTCCTGTAACAGAGGAGAGGTCTTTACCCAGCTCCTCCAGGAGCAAGTGAGATCCTTGGTTTGGAGGCTGCTGGGGTGATCACTGGTTTTGGCCCTGGACTCCAGAGGAATTTTAATCTAGGTGATAAGGTCATGGCTTTGCTTTCTGGTGGTGGATATGCACAGTATGTAGCTGTGCCTGAGGAACTTCTCATGCCAGTACCTTCGCATCTCACTCTCTATGAGGCTGCAGCAATCCCAGAGGCCTGGCTGACCGCCTACCAACTTCTGCACTTAATAGGTGCTTGAAGGCAAACTGAAAGGATACAATGTTTTTTAAAAAGTTTAATTGGTGTTGTTCTCGTCTTCTCTTATCCTTAAGCAATTATCTCTGCTTTTTCTAAAAATGTTGAAATTTCTTCAGGGTTGGGGTTACTTGCTTTATATTCAGTGTAGTTCTCTGTTTTGTCTTAGCCCAAGTTAAGGAAGGAGAGTCCGTGTTAATTCATGCTGGAGCAAGTGGAGTTGGCACTGCTGCCATTCAGCTTGCTTATCTATTTTGCGCCATTCCATTGGTGACTGCTGGAAGCCCTGATAAGTTAAAGCTTGCAGAAAAACTGGGTGCAGCTGCTGGGTTCAATTACAAAGAAGGGGATTTCTCTGATCAGGTTCTGCAGTTCACTCAAGGTCAGTCGTGTAAAGTCTACTCTGCAGTCCTATAAAACACTTATTCACTGTGGTTGTAATAATCATGTGAGCAGTAGAAATGTTACAGTGCTTGATTTGTAACCTGTCCTGAGTCTCCGTGGTAAGCACTCAATGTTCTTGCAGGCAGAGGGGTTGATATTATCCTTGACTGCATAGGTGGATCTTATTGGGAGAAAAATGTGCATAGTTTGGCTATGGATGGAAGATGGGTGCTCTATGGTGTTATGGGGGGGAAAGCAGTGGATGGAGACTTGCTTGGCAAACTTTTATTTAAGCGCGGCCACATTCTTAGTAGTCTCCTCAGGTCACGGAATCTACAGGTAAGGCTCAGGGGGAAAAAAAATCTACTTCCACAATGAATCTAACATATATGAAATGTTTTTTACTTTTGCAATGAATACTGAATTCTCTTCTTTTTATAGTATAAAGCTGAACTAGTCAGGAGCTTCACTGAACAGGTTTTGCCACACTTTCAGTCAACAGACCTGCTCACATCACTGAGGCCTATAATCGATACAGTGTTCAACATGGAAGACATTACTGAAGCACACAGACACATGGAGGCCAACAAAAATACTGGAAAAATCATAATCAAGGTTTCAGAGACGTGATGTTTCTTTATACTGATTATGCTTAGGTCATGCACATTTTAAAATGCATGCATCTGTAGAACACTGAGAAGGATTTTTATGATATGTAATAAAGATTAAAGATCAAATTCATAAGATTGTGTCTCACTCAACTGATATTTGACATTCTACAGAGGTGTGGACTTGAGCCACATGACTTGGACTCAAGTCAGACTCCAGTCATAAATTTGCTGACTTCACAATCATGTTTGGAAAAATTAAGAAATAACGCAACTTTGATTTTAAAGAGGCTACACTGTCAATCACTTTTTTGAGGTTTTTAAGCCATAAACAGGTGCCTTAACACTGAAAAAAATGTTCAGTTTGTGGTTATTTCAGTTACGTGGTGTCAAAATATTTAAAAAAAAATTAGAAGCTATTAACAAATTTTATCTAGCAAATTAATTTGAATAACTCACAGCAACTGGTCCATGGCGGTCAGTCAGCCATGGATAGTATAGCACAACCAAGGACAGTATAGAGTGTGTCCCAAACGGCATAATGCCTTTCTAAATATTGTCATTCCACTGTATGAAGTACAACCCCGATTCCAAAAAAGTTGGGACAAAGTACAAATTGTAAATAAAAACAGAATGCAATAATTTACAAATCTCAAAAACTGATATTGTATTCACAATAGAACATAGACAACATATCAAATGTCGAAAGTGAGACATTTTGAAATTTCATGCCAAATATTGGCTCATTTGAAATTTCATGACAGCAACACATTTCAAAGTTGGGACAGGGGCAATAAGAGGCTGGAAAAGTTAAAGGTACAAAAAAGGAACAGCTGGAGGACCAAATTGCAACTCATTAGGTAAGTTGGCAATAGGTCATTAACATGACTGGGTATAAAAAGAACATCTTGGAATGGCAGCAGCTCTCAGAAGTAAAGATGGGAAGATGATCACCAATCCCCCTAATTCTGCACCGACAAATAGTGGAGCAATATCAGAAAGGAGTTCGACAGTGTAAAATTGCAAAGAGTTTGAACATATCATCATCTACAGTGCATAAGATCATCAAAAGATTCAGAGAATCTGGAAGAATCTCTGTGCGTAAGGGTCAAGGCCGGAAAACTATACTGGGTGCCCGTGATCTTCGGGCCCTTAGACGGCACTGCATCACATACAGGCATGCTTCTGTATTGGAAATCACAAAATGGGTTCAGGAATATTTCCAGAGAACATTATCTGTGAACACAATTCACCGTGCCATCCGCCGTTGCCAGCTAAAACTCTATAGTTCAAAGAAAAAGCCATATCTAAACATGATCCAGAAGCGCAGACGTCTTCTCTGGGCCAAGGCTCATTTAAAATGGACTGTGGCAAAGTGGAAAACTGTTCTGTGGTCAGACGAATCAAAATTTGAAGTTCTTTATGGAAATCAGGGACGCCGTGTCATTCGGACTAAAGAGGAGAAGGACGACCCAAGTTGTTATCAGCGCTCAGTTCAGAAGCCTGCATCTCTGATGGTGTGGGGCTGCATTAGTGCGTGTGGCATGGGCAGCTTACACATCTGGAAAGACACCATCAATGCTGAAAGGTATATCCAGGTTCTAGAGCAACATATGCTCCCATCCAGATGACGTCTCTTTCAGGGAAGACCTTGCATTTTCCAACATGACAGTGCCAAACCACATACTGCATCAATTACAGCATCATGGCTGCATAGAAGAAGGGTCCGGGTACTGAACTGGCCAGCCTGCAGTCCAGATCTTTCACCCATAGAAAACATTTGGCGCATCATAAAACGGAAGATACGACAAAAAAGACCTAAGACAGTTGAGCAACTAGAATCCTACATTAGACAAGAATGGGTTAACATTCCTATCCCTAAACTTGAGTAACTTGTCTCCTCAGTCCCCAGACGTTTACAGACTGTTGTAAAGAGAAAAGGGGATGTCTCACAGTGGTAAACATGGCCTTGTCCCAACTTTTTTGAGATGTGTTGTTGTCATGAAATTTTAAATCACCTAATTTTTTCTCTTTAAATGATACATTTTCTCAGTTTAAACATTTGATATGTCATCTATGTTCTATTCTGAATAAAATATGGAATTTTGAAACTCCCACATCATTGCATTCTGTTTTTATTTACAATTTGTACTTTGTCCCAACTTTTTTGGAATCGGGGTTGTAGAAAAGTATTTGCATTTGAACTTCAATTGCACAATGTGTAAACTTTTTTTTTTTAAAGTGACACTCACTCACTTTCAGTAACCTCTTTAACTTGGTCATGGTTGCAGTGGATCCTGGGGACACTGGAAAACACTGGGGGTGGGAGAACAGTGGTAGAAATGCCAGAACTGTCAGCATGGTCTGTGAATTCTGGCTGTGACAGTTCCTTAACCTCAGCTGGGGTCTTTTTTTTTTAAATTATACTTGCAGCTATTATTTTAATTTCTATTGGCCTGTGGTATTGTCTAACAAATTTAGTTCCATTTCTGTTGTTAATGCTGCATCAGGCAGTGCTTTTTTTTTTTTTGTCATACAAGCTTTATATCTGACTGCTCACTTGTGCTGGCATGAAAGTAAATACCACCCATTTGCACAATTTTATTTATTTATTTTTGCTGTGTCCTGCAGGATCCTAGTCCCAATGTCCACCTCTAGTTTCAACCAGAAGTCCTCTGAATGTAAAAATGAATGGATAGTTTATTAATTTTAAATTTCTTATCTGTATATCTACCCATTCATAGCCTGTACAGTGGTGCTTGAAAGTTTGTGAACCCTGTAGAATTTTCTATATTTCTGCATAAATATGACCTAAAACATCAGATTTTCACACAAGTCGTAAAAGTAGATAAAGAGAACCCAGTTAAACAAATGAGACAAAAATATTATACTTGGTCATTTATTTATTGAGGAAAATGATCCAGTGTTACATATCCGTGAGTGGCAAAAGTATTTGAACCTTTGCTTTCAGTATCTGTTGTGACCCCTTGTGCAGCAATAACTGCAACTAAACGTTTCTGGTAACTGTTGATCAGTCCTGCACACCGGCTTGGAGGAATTTTAGCCCATTCCTCCATACAGAACAGCTTCAACTCTGGGATGTTGGTGGGTTTCCTCACATTAACTGCTCGCTTCAGGTCCTTCCACAACATTTCGATTGGATTAAGGTCAGCACTTTGACTTGGCCATTCCAAAACATTAACTTCATTTTTCTTTAACCATTCTTTGGTAGAACGACTTGTGTTCTTAGGGTCATTGTTTTGCTGCATGGCCCACCTTCTCTTGAGATTCAGTTCATGTACAGATGTTCTGACATTTTCCTTTAGAATTCATTGTTCCATCAATGATGGCAAGCTGTCTTGGCCCAGATGCAGCAAAACAGGCCCAACCCATGATACTACCACCACAATGTTTCACAGATGGGATAAGGTTCTTATGCTGGAATGCAGTGTTTTCCTTTCTCCAAACATGATGCTTTTCATTTAAACCAAAAAGTTCTATTTTGGTATCATCCGTCCACAAAACATTTTTCCAATAGCCTTCTGGCTTGTCCATGTGATCTTTAGCAAACTGAAGACGAGCAGCAATGTTTAGCCAATGTGAGAGAGGCCTTCAGTTGTTTAGAAGTTACCCTGGGGTCCTTTGTGACCTTGCTCTTGGAGTGATCTTTTTTTGGTCAACCACTCCTGGGGAGGGTAACGATAGTCTTGAATTTCCTCCATTTGTACACAATCTGTCTGACTGTGGATTGGTGGAGTCCAAACTCTTTAGAGAGATGGTTTTGTAACCTTTTCCAGCCTGATGAGCATCAACAACACTTTTTCTGAGGTTCTCAGAAATCTCCTTTGTTCATGCCATGATACACTTCCACAAACATGTGTTGTGAAGCTCAGACTTTGATAGATCCCTGTTCTTTAAATAAAACAGGGTGCCCACTCACACCTGATTGTCATCCCATTGATTGAAAACACCTGACTCTAATTTCATCTCCAAATTTACTGCTAATCCTAGAGGTTCACATACTCTTGCCACTCACAGATATTGGATCTCATCTCATCTCATTATCTCTAGCCGCTTTATCTTGTTCTACAGGGTTGCAGGCAAGCTGGAGCCTATCCCAGCTGACTACGGGCGAAAGGCGGGGTACACCCTGGACAAGTCGCCAGATCATCACAGGGCTGACACAGACAACCATTCACACTCACACCTATGGTCAATTTAGAGTCACCGGTTAACCTAACCTGCATGTCTTTAGACTGTGGGGGAAACCGGAGGAAACCCATGTGGACACGGGGAGAACATGCAAACTCCACACAGAAAGGCCCTCACTGGCTAAGGGGCTCGAACCTGGACATTCTTGCTGTGAGGCGACAGCGCTAACCACTACACCACCGTGCCGCCCAGATATTGAATAATTTTCCTTAATAAATAAATGACCAAGTATAATATTTTGTCTCATTTGTTTAACTGGGTTCTCTTTATCTACTTTGAGGATTTGTGTGAAAATCTGATGTTGTTTTAGGTCATATTTATGCAGAAATATAGAAAATTCTAAAGGGCTCACAAACTTTCAAGCACCACTGTAGCTATTTAGAACACATTATCTGTTCTTTCCAAATAATGAATTGGGTCATCCTTGTTGTGAAATAACAGCTCATACCTCACCATTTTCACAACTGTTTAATATACTATGTTGTTGTTGTTGGTGGTGGTGTGTGTTGATCATTCATTCATTTTTTCCCCCTGGTCCTCCAACTTTCCCACATCTTTATACTCCGAGAACAGCACATTTCTCTCAGGACAGGACTAAGAACTGGTCAGACTGTCAACCGCAATTTGTCCTGCAGTTTCAGAATATTAAAACTGAATGAGAATATTTCTGTCTAGGCTTAAATGGTAACTAGTTAGACACAACTGATTTGAAGGAAGACGTGTGTGAAGTAAAATGGAAGAAAAAAGCACTTTACAACAATTAATTAAAATATACAGTATAGGTATGATTTTCATAGTAAAATTCACATGAGGTGTGTTTTATACACATTTTGGGGAGAAATGCTTGAAAATATGTATAACACTGATAAATTGGACTATAATTAGTATAGGTAATCGTATGGGGCCGAGTAAAATTAAGGATTAATTTCACAAGTGCGACTTGGGCAATTTCAAAACTTTGAAATCACAAGTGAAATTGATTCTTAATTTTACAAGGAACCATACGATTACTTGTTTATAATATATAAGGCCAAATTCATACTTCGGAAGCCATTCAAGTTCACAGCATATGGGACTACGGTTGTCATGAACGGTTTTGTGCTCGGGTTTCCGTCGGTGGGGGTTGATAGCATCAATGAAGCTGACTTTATGTTAGGACTGTTAATGTTAGTCATATAGTCTGTTGTTGCCCGGATGGGGATGGGTTCCCTTTTGAGTCTGGTTCCTCTCGAGGTTTCTTCCTCATGTCATCTGAGGGAGTTTTTCCTTGCCACCGTCGCCACAGACGTGCTCATTGGGGATAGATTAGGGATAAAATTAGCTCATATTTTAAGTTGTTCAAATTCTGTAAAGCTGCTTTGCGACAATGTTTATTGTTAAAAGCACTATACAAATAAACTTGACTTGACAACATTTGTCATTCACGTTTTCTGAACCAATCAGGGCCAAAGACTATCTTGCACATTTGAATCAGTTTCTAAAGTGTCTTTCGTCACAACACAAAAAAACCTGCGATAGCACCTTGTCTAACTCACTGCATTCATATGCCACTAGAAAGTCGTTTATTTGTCTTTCTGTGGCCCATTTCTTAAACACGGAAAGCCAAAAATTCCTCACAGCAAGAAGGTCCGGGTTCGAGCCCCGTGGCCACCAAGGGCCTTTCTGTGTGGAGTTTGCATGTTTTCCCCGTGTCCGCATGGGTTTCCTCCGGGTGCTCCGGTTTCCCCCACAGTCTAAAGACATGCAGGTTAGGTTAACTGGTGACTCTAAATTGACCGTAGGTGTGAATATGAGTGTGAATGGTTGTCTGTGTCGATCAGTGCATTTACATGCACATAGAGAAAATCGAATTTCTGCCGTAGCTCGACTGAAATCGAAGTTCTAAATGCCATGGAAACAACTTAGCTCAGCTGAAATCGAACCGAACTGGATTTCTCGTAATTGAGCTACGTGACCTAGATTATGCGATTTAGCAGAGCTACTTGGTGCATGTAAACCCTATCGAGCTACGTAGTCGAGCTACTTACTTCAGCACTGCCCCTTCCGGGAGTGACGAGACCACAAGCGGGAAACACAACAGCCTCGGTCGGCATGACAACAGTAGTAGTAGCGAGCAGCAGAAGAGGTCAGGAGGAACAACATCTCTCGATGTTGCTGTCCTCGTTGTCGTTCTTCTTGTGAACACGGAACTGATAACTTTGTTTATACTCTTGAATAGCTCTTCTTCATGACGACAACCAGAAGTGTACCAACACGATGGGGCGTGTAGCGCCACCTGTGGCTCGGGTGCACAATGTACCTCACACAATAGCCCGATTTCCTTGTGTGCACGTAGGATTGGATTTCTTTGGCACCCCTGCTGGGACCCTTAGCTCGATTACCGACAGTAGCTCGATTTGGATGTGCATGTAAACGCACTGTATGTGTCAGCCCTGTGATGACCTGGCGACTTGTCCAGGGTGTACCCTGCCTTTCGCCCGTAGTCAGCTGGGATAGGCTCCAGCTTGCCTGCGACCCTGTAGAACAGGATAAAGCAGCTAGAGATATTGAGATGAGATTTTTGCTTGCAGCTTTCAATTGGTTTATCATTTCTTCGTCAAGGGCGGCACGGTGGTGTAGTGGTAGGCGCCGTCGCCTCACAGCAAGAAGGTCCGGGTTCGAGCCCCGTGGCCGGCGAGGGCCTTTCTGTTTGCATGTTCTCCTCGTGTCCGTGTGGGTTTCCTCCGGGTGCTCCGGTTTCCCCCACAGTCTAAAGACATGCAGGTTAGGTTAACTGGTGACTCTAAATTGACCGTAGGTGTGAATGTGAGTGTGAATGGTTGTGTCTGTGTCAGCCCTGTGATGACCTGGCGACTTGTCCAGGGTGTACCCCGCCTTTCGCCCGTAGTCAGCTGGGATAGGCTCCAGCTTGCCTGCGACCCTGTAGAACAGGATAAAGCGGCTAGAGATAATGAGATGAGATGAGATGAGCATTGCTGAGTCAGCCATTTTGTTGACAAAATTTGCTAATTTTTGTAACCGTAACCAAGCAACGAACTAGCCAATAGCATTTTGTGTTAAGGAAAAAAGCCCTCCTTGATGGACCAATCAGAATTGAGTAATTTGGCTCTGTGTATTATAATCTAGATTACCATGGATTGAATAGCTGAGTCATTTGGGGAAAAAAATGAATAAACATGTATTCATAACATACTGCAATTATTATAGTTACGTTTTTAAATGACATTAATTTGATCAATACATTCTGACTTGTTTATCAATCAGAGTTTAAGACTTGTATGACATTTTGTTTACACTGAATGCACTAATGGTGTTAGTGAGGAAAATTTAACTTTAAATGACTGACTAGTTTATTAGCATGTGACCCACACAGCCTTGTCACACCTTTTTACTGACTTTCCTGTTCGCCGCATTTCCGCACTCGGTTATTTCACTGTGGATTCCGGAACAGCTCACTTCCTGTCAGTGTTTAAAAGCTGCGGATTTAGTTGTTTAATGTTGAGTATTGTTTGGATTAAAGATGACATTCAGGATATTATAAGATATTTTGATACAGGCCGGCAAAGCTGTTCATAAACTCGGTTCTTTGTCTGGAGAGGCAGGTAAATGAAATCACTTTGTTCGCTTTACTTTGTGAATGGTTTCTCACTTGACCTCGATTACGCTGAAGTTCAGCCATTTTTGAAACACAGGTTTCCTCTGGACCACGTTTTCTTGTCCGCTGGGTTTCAAAAGTAAACTAAATCATGCCGTTTCGTCTAGGAGTATTAATCTTAACTTTTAACTAAGTTTTGCGCTTATGTCTCTGTAAAAACACGAACACTAGCCGAGCCTAACGCTACTTTCGGTTTTACATTTTTCTACTACTATTACTACATATACTATTAAATAGCACCCAGATATATTATATACTATTGCTGTACATATTATCCACTGCCACTTTTTTCCATACATGTTTTCTTTTCCTCCCCCTTCCTATTAAAAAAAAAAACTTTTAAAAATATAGATATCGTTATTTCATATTCACTGTCCTTGTTCTGCGAGGCTTATTGTTTTTCCTTTCATTTGTTATTCTTAATCTACTGTTGATTTGTGCTGCTGTAGCATGATTCCCCTTGTAGGATCAATAAAGTCTGTCTGTCTGTCTGTCTGTCTGTCTTACCTTCATATACTACTTCTTCTTAATCACTGATAACCTGCATCATCTCATCTCATTATCTCTAGCCGCTTTATCCTGTTCTACAGGGTCGCAGGCAAGCTGGAGCCTATCCCAGCTGACTACGGGTGAAAGGCGGGGTACACCCTGGACAAGTCGCCAGGTCATCACAGGGCTGACACATAGACACAGACAACCATTCACACTCACATTCACACCTACGGTCAATTTAGAGTCACCAGTTAACCTAACCTGCATGTCTTTGGACTGTGGGGGAAACCGGAGCACCCGGAGGAAACCCACGGGGAGAACATACAAACTCCGCACAGAAAGGCCCTCGCCGGCCACGGGGCTCGAACCCGGACCTTCTTGCTGTGAGGCGACAGCGCTAACCACTACACCACCGCGCCGCCCTCCTTTTGCATCTCTGCAGTTAAAAAAAGTGCTTAAATAAGGCTTTATGAACACAGGTGTGTCAGATATTACCGACATGTATAAATGCAAGTTATAACTGTGTAATTTTTTTTTTTTTTACATTTTAAGGAATTTAAGGATGACCGATTCAAACAAACCTCAGCGCAAGCTGTCCAGATCAGGCGAAAGCTTATACAAGACACTGGACTTGGAAAAAGGAGCTTCTCCTGAGGACATTAAAAAAGCTTACAGGTAAACTGCAGTTGCGTGACTTTGTAATAGAACTACAGTACTTTGTTACTTCAATATGTGCAGTATAAATAAGATGATTGCTTGTCTGAATTAATTACTTCAGTGTTTTTAAAACTGAAGTTCTGTACATATTCGAGTAAAGACCTCCCATGATATGCACGTGTCAATTGTTGAACGGTGTGTTTACTGTTACACACTTCATATGCATTTTTTTACTCATACGGTGAAAAAATTTGATTCCTGAATAAAACGGGAGTCTTTTTGTATGGTCGTAGTCTAATATTGGTGCATATCTAATACGATGGTGTATTCATGTACTGTAGACAGACCTTTTTGAATGAGACGGACATCAAAATAAATGCAACGATTAATATGCTTTCAGAAAACTTGCACTCCGGTATCACCCAGACAAGAACCCAGACAACCCAGAAGCTGCTGAAAAGTTTAAAGAGATCAACAATGCTAACTCCATTCTTAATGATGAGACCAAACGTCAGATCTATGATGAATATGGCTCCATGGGTCTTTACGTTGCTGACCAGTTTGGAGAAGATAGCGTTAAATACTACTTCCTCATGTCAAAGTGTTGGTTCAAGGTGGGAAGTATGAGCATTTAAGTTACTTTTCATTGACAATAGAAATCCAAATATTTATTTAACATTTTTAAATATTGGGTGACTAAGTTACCAAATTTAATCTCGCTCTTTTTTTTTTTTTTTTTGTTCCTTGTCTTTTCAGGCACTTTTTTTCTGTACCATGTTCTTCACTTGCTGCTGTTGCTTCTGCTGTTGCTGCTGCTGCTGTGGGAAGTGTGGAGCAAAAGAGGAAGAGGAGGATTATTTCTACGTGGATCCTGAGCAACTTGAAGCCCAAATGTTTGAAGAGCAAAATAAAGGTGAAATAATCACCTAAGAGGTGACCGGAGTTCTCCTTGAATTAATTACACCATTTTATGGTCTATATTTATAGGAAAAATGCACCTTGAAGCGTATTTAACAATTATTCCACGAAATCAAGTTGTACATGAGCTGATAGCCAAGTTGGCCATCAGCCATATATGATGAGATTGAGTGGAATAATTCTTTTATTCTGTCCACATTCACTGGATTTTGAGAAACAGAGCCTGTTTCTTTTTATTTTTTGCAAATTCGATAAATGAAAACTTTATACAAAACGTCCGATCGTTTCTGCTTAGAATGTAAACAACTACTACTTTTGGCTGCTCCCGATTAGGGGTCGCCACAGCGGATCTTTTTGTCTCCATTGTTCCCTGTCTTCCACATCCTTCTCTACCACACCTGCCACTTTCATGTCCTCTCTCACCACATCCATGTATCTCCTCTTTGGCCTTCCTTGTTTTCATGTGCCTGGCAGCTCCATCCTCAACATTCTCCTTCCAACATGCTCTGTAGCTCTTCTCAGATGTGCCCGTACCATCTCAGTCTCATCTCTTTTCGCTTAATTCCCAAGCTCTCCACATGTGTTGTCCCTCTGATGTGCTCGTTCCTCATCCTGTCCAACCTTGTCACTCCCATTGCAAACCTTAACATCCTCAACTCCGCCACTTCCAACTTTGCCTCCTGTCTCTTCATTAAGGGTACTGGCTCCAATCCATACATCACAGCTGGTCTCACTACTGTCTTATACATCTTACCTTTCACTTTTGCTGGGACTTTCCTATCACAAATGACTCCTGAAATCCTTCTCCAACTGCTCCACCCTGCCTGCACTCTCTTTCTCACCTCACTATCGCAGCCTCCATTTTCCTGCACAATTGACCCCAGGTACTTGAATTCACCAACTTTCTTTACGTCTACTCCTTGCATCTTCACTACACTCTCATCCCCATTCTCATCGATGCACATGTATTCTGTTTTGCTACGGCTCACCTTCATTCCTCTTCGTTCCAATGCATACCTCCATCTCTCCAAACCCAACTCAACCTTCTTTCTACTTTCACCACATATCACTGTCTTCCGCAGACATCATGTTCCATGGTGACTGTTGCCTCACTTCGTCTGTCAAGCTATCCATCACTATGGCAAACAAGAAAGGACTCAAAGCAGATCCTTGACGAAGTCCCACCTTCACCTTGAACCATTCAGTTGTTTCAACTGCACACCTCACTGCTGTTTCACTGTTCTCATACATGTCTTGCACCACTCTAATATACTTCTCATTCACTCCACTCTTTCTCATACAATACCATAACTCCTCTCTCGGCACTCTATCGTATGCCTTCTCCAGGTCAACAAACCCACAATGTAGCTTTCTCTGGCCTTCCCTGTACTTCTCCATTAACGTTTCTTAAAGCAAAAATTGCATCCGACGTGCTCTTCCTTGGCATAAACCCGTACTGCTGTTCACAGATTGCTACCTCTCTTCTCAGTCTTGCCTCCAATACCCTTTCCCATAACTTCATGATGTGGCTCATCAATTTTATCCCTCTGTAATTACTGCAGCTCTACATCTCCCTTATTTTTGTATATTGGGACTAGCACACTCTCCATTCATTTGGCATTTTCTCATTCTCTAGGATCCTATTAAACAATCTCGTTAGGAACTCCACAGCCGTCTCACCCAAACATCTCCAAGCCTCAATCGGGATACCATCTGGTCCGGCTGCTTTCCCAGTCTTCATTCTTTTCATGGCTGCCCTCACCTCATCCTTACTAACCAACTCTGCTTCCTGATTTGCTGTCTCCAACGAATCTGACCTTTTCTCTCTTGGATTCTCCTCATTTAATAAATCCTCAAAGTACTCTTTCCACCTTCTTAATACACTCTCTTTGTTTGTCAGCACATTTCCATTTCCATCTTTCATCACTCTTACCTGCTGTACATCCCTTACTTCCCTGTTTCTCTGCCTAGCTAGTCTGTACAGGTCTTTCTCTCCTTCTTTGGTCTCCAGTCTTTCGTACAGCACCTGGTATGCATCTGCTTTCGCCTTCGCTACCGCTCTTTTCGCCTTCTGTCTCCTCTCTCTGTATAACTTCCTGCTTTCCTCATCTCTCTGATCATCCCAATTCTTCTTTACTAGCCTCTTCTCTTTTGTAATTTCCTGCACTTCTTTGTTCCACCACTATGTCTCCTTGTCTTCCTTTCTCCTTCCCGATGACCACCCTAGCACCTTCCTTGTTGCCTCTCTTCAAAGTTCAAGTTTATTGTAGCCATATCAACAGTATAAAAATACAGTTGCTAGGAATGTACTTTGGTGTGCTCACAAATCCCAACAATACAATCAGACCAAACAAAAAAAAAAAACTAAGGGGGGGACAAGACAGAAAGACAAGGGGGCACATAATAACAGGGAATGACAACATACAAAAAAAAAAAAAACATTGAAAAGTGCATTGGATATATAGAGTACAGCTGGTGGTACATTGTGCAAAATAAGCAAGGGAGGTAGGTAGGCCAGGTAGTGGAGTAACTGTAAAGTGCTAGTGCATATTCAAGTGGCGGATGGCTTGTGGGTAGGTACTGTCCCTAAAACGTGAGGTGTTGCATGGGATGCTGCGGTACCTTCTCCCTGATGGTAGGAGTATGAATAGATGGTGTGCTGGATGAGTATGGTCAGAGATGATGTTCTTGGCTTTCCTGGAAATTCTGGTGTTGTAATGTAAGTCTACGGTGGGGAGACTATGGCCAATGATTTTGGAGGCCCTGCGTACCACCCTCTCCAGCTGTTGCTTATCTTGGCTGGTGGTACTGCCATACCAAACCAGGATGGAGAAGGTGAGCACGCTCTCGATAGTAGCACGGTAAAAGTGTAACATGCCTGCTTGACTGACCCCAAATTTCCTCAACTGTCGGAGGAAGTGTAATCTTTGGTGAGCTTTTGAAATGATGAGACTGGTGTTCAGGGTCCATGACAGGGACTGATGAATGGTGGTGCCTAAAAAATGAAAAGAGGAGACCCACTCCACTACCTGGCCATTAATACAGATGGGGATGTGCTGGCCTGCCTTTTTCCTGAAGTCCACTTTGAGTTCTTTGGTTTTGGATATGTTGAGTATAAGGTTATTGACTGCACACCACTGCACTAGATGTTTGACCTCATCGCGATATGATGTTTCGTCCCCGTCACGTATGAGGCCTATAACAGTGGTGTCGTCTGCAAATTTTAGAAGTTTGACAGATGGAGAATTGGATATACAGTTGTTGGTGTATAGGGAGAATAACAGCGGTGACAACACACAACCTTGTGGCGTGCCGGTGTTCAGAGTCTTGATGAAATGTTGTTCTGGGTTCTAACACTGTGTTCTGTTAGATAAAAAGTTAAGTAGCCACTGACAAAGTGAGGGGTTGACACCCATGGACAGGAGTGTTATACAGTCTGATAGGCAGGATAGTGTTGAAAGCTGAGCTAAAATAAATGAACAGGACACGAGCATAGGTGGACTTACAGTCAAGGTGCTGTAGAATGATGTGGGTGCAAAGTGAGACAGCGTCATCCACTCCCCTATTTGCCCTGTAGGCAAATTGGTGAGGGTCCAGTGTAATGTGTGACAGGAATCTACAGACTAAGCATTCAAACACTTTCATGACAACAGAAGTGAGAGCGACAGGCCTATAATCATTAAGATAGGTAATGTTGTTTTTTTGGGCACCGGAATGATCATAGCCGATTTAAAACATGCAGGCACAGTAGTACTGTTCAGAGACCAGTTAAAAATATACAGTTGTGTTCAAAATTATTCAACCCCCAATGCTGTAAAGGGTTTTAGGGAATTCAGTGTACATTTGTAATTGTGTTCATAATGACATCTTACAAGGACTTGTTAAAGAACCAAATGCAACTAAAATGACCATCAGTTGCTTTTGTAATAAAGTATTAAATGGCCTTTTTGTGATTTCTTCATTGACACAATTAGCCTTAGTTTACATTAGACCGTATCTGTCTCGTTTTCTTCGCGGATGCGCTGTCCGTTTACATTAAACCGCCTGGAAACGCTGGGAAACGGGAATCCGCCAGGGTCCACGTATTCAATCTAGATCGTGTCTGGTCCGGTGCTGTGTAAACATTGAGAATACGCGGATACGCTGTGCTGAGCTCTAGCTGGCGTCGTCATTGGACAACGTCACTGTGACATCCACCTTCCTGATTCGCTGGCGTTGGTCATGTGACGCAACTGCTGAAAAACGGCGCGGACTTCTGCCTTGTATCACCTTTCATTAAAGAGTATAAAAGTATGAAAATACTGCAAATACTGATGCAAATACTGCCCATTGTGTAGTTATGATTGTCTTTAGGCTTGCCATCCTTCCACTTGCAAGTCGTAAGTGATATGCACTGGGATCTCACACACAGCGGCTCAGTCCCGAATCGTGGCTCGTGCACTGCACTCGCGCGCTCTGAGCTGCGCAGGGCCGGAGTGCGCACCCTCCAGAGGGCACTCGCTGTTTAGGGCGGAGTGATTTGGAGTGCAGGATGCCTGCGGAGCCGAGCGTATCCGTGTATTGGTGTTGCTGTGTGCACGCGAATCGTGTATTGGTGTTGCTGTGTGCACACTAATCGTTTTAAAAACGTTAATCTGATGATCCGCTGATACGGTCTAATGTAAACCCCACCTTATTCAACCCCTTTAAGACTACTACTATTAAGAACAGAGGTTCATTCAAGTGTTTTCAATCAGGTATTGAAAACACCTGTGGATGTCAACGAGCATCAGTCAAGCATAATAAGCACCAATTAGGCAGATTTAAAAGGACTGTGATACTCAGCTCCTTCTAGACATTTACTGGTGTGTTGACAAACATGGTGAAGGCAAGAGAATGGTCCCAGAAGACAAGAGAAGAGGTTATTTCTCTTCACAAGAATGGCAATGGATATAAGATTATTTCCAAAATGTTAAACATTCCAAGAGATACTATCGGAAGCATCATCTGTAAATTCAAGGCAAAGGGCACAGTGGAAACGCTACCTGGTCGTGGCAGAAAGAAGATCCTGACGGCGACTGCTGTATGCTACCTGAAGCGCCAGGTGGATAAAAATCCCCGTGTGACTGGTGAGGAACTGAAAAAAGATCTGTCAGATGTGGGCATTGAGGTTTCAGCACAGACAATAAGGTGCACACTGCGTAATGACGGCCTCTATGCCAGAACTCCTAGGCGCACCCCCTTGCTAACTCCGAAGAATAAGAAAAGTCGACTGCAGTATGCCAAAAGTCATGTGGACAAGCCACAAAAGTTTTGGGAAAGTGTTCTGTGGACTGATGAAACTAAATTAGAACTGTTTGGGCCCATGGACCAGCGCTATATTTGGAGGAGGAAGAACCAGGCCTATGAAGAAAAGAACACCTTGCCTACTGTGAAGCATGGCGGGGGGGTCAATTATGCTTTGGGGCTGTTTTGCTTCTAATGGTACAGGGAAGCTTCATCGTGTGCAGGGTACCATGAATTCTCTTCAGTACCAGGAAATCTTGGAAGAAAATGTGATGGAGTCTGTCACAAACCTGCGGCTTGGGAGACGTTGGACCTTTCAACAGGACAATGATCCTAAGCACACATCCAAGTCCACTAGAGCATGGTTGAAGATGAAGGGCTGGAACATTCTGGAGTGGCCATCGCAGTCACCAGACTTAAATCTGATTGAGAACCTCTGGTGGGACCTAAAGAAGGCAGTTGCAGTGCGCAAGCCTAAGAATGTGACTGAACTGGAGGCTTTTGCCCATGAAAAATGGGCAAGATACCCGTTGGTCGCTGCAAGACACTTGTGTCAAGCTATGCTTCACGCTTGAAAGATGTTATAACTGGAAAAGGATGTTGTACTAAGAATGTATGTCACTTGGGGGTTGAATAAAACTGATAATGATGTGAGCACAGAAAAGACATTTGTGGTCATTTTATTATAAATGTTGTTATATTTGTCTAATTTACAAGTGTCTCTTTGATTTAATTGTAAATAAGATGACTGAAATGATCAAAATCAATGTCAAACTGGCCAAAACACTTAATTTCAGTGGGGGTTGAATAATTGTGAACACAACTGTAGCTAAGAATAGGAGCAAGTTTGGTAGCACAGTTCTTAAGTGTAGCTGGTGTCACACCATCAGGGCCGGCTGCCTTGTTGGTGGTCTGGCGCCATAGCAGTCTGCGCACATCGTGCTCTGTGATGGAAAGGGGAGAGTGTATGTGCCCCACACCCAGCGGGTGAGGTAGGGCACTTGTCTGGGCGCTGGTGTCGTCAAAGCGGCAGAAAAAGTCATTAAGCCGCTCTGGTAAGGAGGGGTCACAGTCCAGGATATGGTGTTTCACCTTATAGTCTGTGATTTCCTGGAGGCCCTGCCAGACCCCCTTAATGTTGTTGTCTTGCAGTTTATTTTCAAGTTTGTTTCTGTAGTTGTGTTTTGCTGTGTTTACGGCTTTCTGTAGTCTGTATTTGAGAAGTTTGTATTGCTCTCTGTCCCCACTCTTATAAGCGTCATTTTTTTTTTTTTTTTTCCTTACAGAGGCGCTTAACTTCCCGGTTAAACCAGGGTTTGTTGTTATTGTAGATGGTAATAGTCTTTGAGGGGATGCAAACAGACTCGCAGAAACAGATGTAAGACATAATGCAATCAGTGAAAAAGTCAATATTGTTCGAGTCAGCAGCAAACATGCCCCAGTCAGTGATATCAAAACAGTATCGTAGCATATCTATAGCCACAGGAGAGCTCCTCTTGACCTCATAGTCTTTGATTTCGAGGTCTTAAGTCTCTGTCTGTACTTAGGAACAAGAAATATTGTGTTGTGATAAGACTCACCAATTGGGGCTCTAACTAGAGCCTGGTACGCCTCCGGTATGGAGGAGTAGCACTGGTCGAGTGTTTTGTCCAGCCTGGTGGGGAAGTGAATCTGTGGTTTGTATCTAGGAAGTGTTTTCTTCATGGAGACATGGTTGAAGTCCCCAAGCACCAGAATAACCGAGTCTGGGTTGGAGTTTTCCGTGGTGTGGACGTGATCGGCTAGTTGCTGTGAGGCTGAAGCTGCCACCGCGCTCGGATGAATATAGGCTGCACACAGGATGATGGAAGAGACTTCCCTTGGCGAGTAGAAGGGGATACACCTCACCACGAGATGCTCCAGGTCGGATGAGCAGCCGGACGAAAGGATTTTGGTATCAGTACACCAGTTCTGGTTGATGTAGATACCAACACCTCCGCCGCGCTGCTTCTCGGAGTCTCTAGTGCGATCAGCTCGGTGGAACATGAATCCCTCCTGATGAAGCGCCGCGTCAGGGATGTTTGCAGTCAGCCAGGTTTCTGTCAGACATATGGCAACACAGTCTCTGAAGTCCCGTTGGGAGAGGATAAGGGAGGTGAGCTCGTCCTTCTTGTTTGCTAACGAGCGGACGTTGGATAGGATGAGGCTCGGCAAAGGTCAGGCGTGCAAACGGCGCGCTTTTCGGCGCATTCCGCTTTTTCCCCGGCATTTTGGGCGACTTGTGTAATTCGTGCAGATCCGAAGAGGGTTTTTTTTTTTGGGGGGGGGTTGCTCTCCGGTAATCCACTCTGGTAGTAATGATAGACCTGAGTACTGTGCAGACCTAGCCTGGGCCCGCCCATCCTAAGCGTGACGCAACACAAGGGCCTGTTGCGAGCTTAGTCTGGCCAGGCAAGCTATCTACAGCTCTTCCAAGCTCCCGAAAAATCGGGAACCAATCAACTTTGAGCATCTCTAACGGCCCTGGGTAGAGGCGTGTTCAAGGCACTGATGTAGTAGAACTGCGACCGGAAGCCATAGATTGTTTACAGAATCTATGCCGGAAGCGCTTCATTCACATTACGAACATGGAGCAGCGGCAAGCCTTTAACACAGCGGTAGATGCTGTATTGAAAGCATTCAACGGGAAGTTCTCATTGAAAATGGAGCAAAGAGCAGCCCTGGAGGTATTTATTGAAAGGAAGGACGCTTTCGCCTTGCTCCCGACCGGCTTCGGTAAGAGTTTAATCTACCAGTTAGCCCCGTCGCGTCACATACGTCAGAGGAAAGAGTGATGTAATTGGTTTAAGCTTCGTCACAGCCTTTTCTGGCTTCGACCAGTAGCAAACTGAGGCATTTCAGGGAGGCAGGTCAAGCACGCACTTTGGGAAACGGTTGGGCTTAATATCTTGGCCAGACCAATAGCTCGTAGAGCTTTGCAGTCGCGTTAGCCAGACTAGTGCAGACCATACAACGTTTGGTTCCCCCTGGTGGATATATGGAACCATTGACAGCAGAGATAGTAAGATTGACAGTGTAGCTGCTGGCTGCTATTATAATATTCAACAGCGTTCCGTTACAAACTGCTAGCTGCTACACTGTCAGTGGATGGAACCGATGGCTGGGCAATCTGGTTGCTAAGGAACGTGACTCCCAGGCTTTTCCTCAGATAGGTGTGTTCATTTATCAACTTGCTGAATTTCATCTACTAGTGTGTATTTCTTTGGAGCCTCGGTGACTGGGAGTAAACGATCAGCGTTGAAGTGGAAGTCATTTACTCGTCTACAATCAAAGCGTAAGTGTTAAAATAATTGTGCATATATATATAAAAACTTTGTCTCTCGTACCCTAGCCTCCTTCATCTAACCATATTAGCCATGACCTATCCTTGGGGTAAAAAACGCCTGAAAAACATAATGTTATTTGAGGAGTTGCATGATGATTGTATATGTTCTCAATGTAGTGTCTACATGGGTTAATGACTATAGTTTTTTGTTCCTAGGTAATATTTAAGTGCCGTAATACCGTTCTATACGTGCAAGAATTGGTCTTATTAAAGCTTGTGGCTGTCTGGCTTAGTTAAAATGCTAACCGTTAGCACCCGACTAGCTGCTATTTTAGAACATCGAGTGATCAAATGGTAATGTGTAACCCATGTGTGTGTTATGAGTTCGTGGTGCATACATCCAAGGTACTACACAAACTTCAGGAAGTGGCGAAGAAAAAGGAGTAAAGATGGACTGACTTTGGGGTGGGGAACTGAAGATGGATTGGGAACTGAATTAATAAATAATAGTAATTAATAAATGTTCTGTTTGTTGAAACTGTTGTCTTGACTGATATTGTGTGTGGTGGTGGTGGGGGTCCGCGTCGCTGCGCTACCTCACTCATTTTTGACCATGGTTGTGTTTGCATCCCTGAAAGGTAGTCTGTGGCCCCGGCGTCTCAGCCTAGCTAGCGCCCCCCTCTTTTGCCTCTCTTCCTCGGCGGGTGTTTCAGTCGCCCACGGGAAAGATTTGGTGGTAGATCCAAGACGATTGACTGTGGAACTGGCATAATGTCCCGAATGTGGAGGAGTTCCGTTCTGTCATAACGAATTAGTCCATTGCACGATTCCGGGAGAACACAAAACAGCATAAACAGAAAACAAACAAGGAGCAACACCGAGTCGCCATAATACGGCGCCATCTGTTGGTTTCTAGCTCTCTTGCTAGTATAGCAGTAGTATCCCAATGTTCTGACAGACTTCCATTACCACTTAATGCTCGTCTCATTTCTTCCCTAAACTCCTTCTGATGTTCAACCTCTTAGTTTCCACCACTTAATCTTCGGCTCCACTATTTCACGCTTCCTCTTTTTCACTTTCAGTCTCATCCTGCACACGACCACTCGATGTCTAGCTACACTTTCCCCTGCCATCACTTTACAGTCTCCAATCTCCTTCAGGTTACCCCTTCTGCAGAGTATGTAGTCTACATGTGTAGATCTTCCTCCACTCTTAAACGTCACCCTGTGCTGCTCTTTCTTCTCGAAGTATGTATTGAGTCTGACTACTGCCAAATTCATCCTCTTTGAAAAATTAACCACCATTTGCCTTTCCACATTTCTCTCTGCTTAGAATGTAAACAAACCGGTGAAATGACAGTAGCAATTTGTGAAAAATGCAAAAATAATTCTTGAAAAATAAAAAAAAAGACACTTTCTTACCATCAAATACTTTCATTCCATATTTTGTTGCCTTTTTTTTTTTTTGGTATTTTTTTGGGGTTTTGTTTTTGAGTAGAGTTTTTATTTCGTCCTCGGCTGGTTCAACAAAATACTCCAACATTTTGCTTTTCTCTACTCATGGTATTTGAGCTGATTGGCTACTCCACTAGTAGGCTATCAGAGCATGTGATTGCTCATATCCCGTGAATGTGGATAGAATAATTCTGGATATTTAATGAACTTCTAATGCATATATCTGCTTAGGATTTACACACACACAATGTGGGTGGGTGTTTTTTTTTTTTTTAAACTTGTACAAATAAAAAATATTTGTATACATAAACTATGTTTTAAAAAGTATTCAGAAATTATGGACCCTTGTGGTCTGATACTGGCCCACTCCTCTCGGCATATTATCTTCAATTCCCCAAGGTTACAGTGGTCCCTTTGATGGACTTGTAATTTCAAAATCCTTTATAAAGGTAAGGAAATTGGTAAGCAATGTAAGCAGCCCCCATCCATCCATCCATCCATCCATCCATCCATCCATCCATCCATCCATAAGAAACCAGTTTTGGGTTATTTTGACTGTATGTTTAGGGTCATTGTCTTGTTAAAACTTCTTCTCCCCAGATTCAGTTTCTTGGTAAGATGATATTAAATTCTCCTCTCATATGTCCTGGTACATTGCTTCACTCATGATTCCTTTAATGACGTGTTCCAGTGCTGTTTGCTGAGAAGAAGGCTCTTATAATGCTTCTGCCGCTGTACCTTACTGTGGGTATTGTGTTCTTAAGCGCAACCTTTTTTTTTTCTTGAGCTGAATTACTGCTACGTTGTCGTAACTGGGATGTTTGACAGAAAGACCATGTGTCTTTGCTGTGGCTCTAATGTTGTCCTTGTGGTTTTTTTTTTTGGAAATGTTCCTTTGCCCAAGACCATGTTTCTCAGCATTTATACGGTATATAGAACCTGATTTATTTGTATATAACCTTTTACATGTACATATCATTTTAAATATCGTGGCTCAGTACTTTCCCCCTATTACTTTACTTTAGATTTTGAACATATCTTTTTGTTTTTTTGTTTTTTTTAAGTACAAAGGTCAAAGAAATGTGTGTAAATTTGATGTGGATACATAAATTAGAAGTATGTTTAGCATATATCTTCACATTTTAGTGACGTTTTTTTTTTTTTAAATGTCTATATTCCCATTGGCACCATTATTGGCAGGTAGTTAAATGGCATTGTGGGTAAGTGAAAATGCATCAACTTGTTTAAAGACGTTTAAACTAAAGAATGCCAATTCATAAAATATTTTGCTTGTATATTCATTCATCCACCACCCACAATGGATAAATCATATAGGGAATGAATGAATGCACCTCTTATGTCCTTTGCTTTGCAGGGAATCAGACCATTATCATTGGACAGCCGGTTCCGTTTGCAGCGCCTGAAGATTCACGTGAGTATTTATTAATCATGTTTACATACTTGGGCTTTAAAACATAAATATAAATAATATATTATTTTGCTTCTGTTTTACAGCACAGAGGCCAGTGATCATAGGCATGCCTAGTTCTAGTACAGACGGCATGAAAGATTAAGGTTAGAACATGTACACTATACAGTAGTTCATTTCACTGTAGTACAGTAAAAGGATGGATGGCAACCTCAGATACCTCCAGTTCCCACTGCAACACCTCGTTCATATTCTGAGTTCCTTAATATCCAGAGGAAAAGGTATTTTTGGTAACTTTATTATTAATTGGATCCACAACCATCACCACTGAGGAATCTGTTCAAGATAAAATAAGATATGATAAAAGAAGAAACTTTTTGATTGATGATCTACTGGTAAATTAATTCAGGATGTAGAACCTGGCTGAAAGTGTCTGAAAAGGGCATACATGGCACATTTGTTAATACTTAATTTGTTCCAAATTCAATAAGCTCTATTACAATACTGTTTCTTTTCTTCCTGTAGGTGGAGACACAGCCATAGAGATACAGCCAGCTGTCTACAGAACATCTGTCTTTTGCCTTTAAAGATAGAACTGAGCAAAAGAGGACTGCCATGTCTCTGTATTTGGCCCATTGTCAGGAAGGGGAAAGTTAATATTCAGCACAATACTTGAGGAAATTTTGGCTGATAGTCAGGGGCTGTATGTGGAGTAAGTGGTTCATCTTCATTCAGAATGTATTTACACGAGCTGTACTTTTTTTTCCTTCTGTACTCTTAATGTGGTATCAGGTTCTTTCTTATATTTAGTTATTTATATTTAGTGAAATCTTTTAAATTGACAAAAACAAATAAATTGCTTTTGACTGGGCTTCTTGAGCCAAAAGAAATATGTTGGTTTTCATATTGTTCGAGATGGAAAAACTTAATACAATTACATAACATCTTTAGTAGCACCCAATACCAGTATGTTAATTCACAAGTTTAAATGGCAACTATATTTTAGTTGAAATAACTGTGGCTCTGACACTTTTTATAAAAAAAATCTTAACAGTATTTAAATATTTAAAATGGATGATACAAATACTTTTAAAGGCAGCAGTGATTGGACTATATTGTTGTATTTGAACACTGAAGTAACAACTGTGCTTGAGACTGTACTCTGGTTTAAAAAATGCAAGCAAATTAGTTTTTGATATCTACATGTATGTATGAGTGCAATATTTTTTTATTTTTTTAAATCTGCCTCAGAATAAATACTGTGTATGCAGGCTTTGAGTGGAAAACATTACCCAACTACCAAAAACAAAACTAGTAATTTGAAATCTTGTCTGGACTGGTATTTAACAACATTTTGTGAATATTGTGTTAAGTGCAAGTCTTGGGTTACTCAGGTATCTGCTAGATTTATGTTTTCATGCTTCTTGGATCTCACTAAGCTATTTTACTTTTTTTTTTTGAGGAGTGTGAAAAATGGCTTAATTGTAACTTTAAAAAAAAAAAATTTAATTAGCGTAATGCAGTTAGTACAGTACAATATTTCAGATGTTTGTGCAATAAAAATGTAATCAAATTGGTGTACGAAATGATAAATGGAATAAATATTTTTGATTGCCACTGTTATCTGTTCTAAGCAAGTACACTGGATTGCATATCCCTTTTAATTAAATGTAAAAAAAAATTAATGTAAAGCTTCAAGGATCACATTGTGCGTTTGGTCTTTTGGCACAGTTTATCAGTAAGTATAAAGCATAACCTTTTGTAGCAGGGTTCAGTAGGACTTTTTTTTTTTAAACATTGTGCAATGATGTAGAGACAGCATGTGAAACAGCATATGGTTACTTTCTGGGGTTATTTTTTGCACTTTTTCAGATTTAATGTTTGTGTGCTCATTAGTAATTCTGTTTTCTAGTGTGAGGAGTCTGTGCTTAGAGCACTATTGGGTAGTGGTTGTTTTTTTTTTGTTTGTTTGTTTGTCCCTCAACCAGAGATTTGGTTTCAAGAAATGTTGTCCATGGTAAATTTGGTAAAGGCGCAACTCCCAAGGCAGGAAAATACTCTACTCCCTTCTTGGGTAAGTATAAGTCATTTTTCAGTTTGGGAGAAGATTGTGCCTTCACTCTTTGAGGTTTTACAAGCATATTTTATATATACAGTCGTGGTCAGAAGTTTACATACAGTGATGTCATCTTGGATATGAAAGTCATGGCAATATTTGGGCTTTCAGTAATTTCTTTGAACTGTTCTTTTTCTGTGGCAGAATGATTGATTGTGCAGCATACATCTTTAAAAAAACAACTAGAATTTGGTGCACAAGTTTTAATTTCCTTTGGATTTTCTGAAATCAACACATGGTCAAAATTATACATACAGATTCAAAAATTTACATACTCACTTAGATTATTAATTGAGGTGCTGACACTTCCAAAATGTCTCTTAACTTCCTGTTAAGGTCCCTGAGGTCCTCTGGCAAGGACTAACTTGTCATCCCACGCTCCAGGTTACGGACCTTTGGTGACAGAGCCTTTTGTGTTGCTGCTCCCACCCTCTGGAACAATCTACCTCTCCACATCCGCCAAGCCCCCACTCTGGCTACGTTCAAAAAGCATCTCAAGTCACATCTCTTCACTGAGGCCTATGGTCCTTAACCCTTCCCTCTCCCCTCATACCCAATTCCTTTGACCCATCTCCTCTTTTGTAAAGCGACCTTGGGTTCCATGAAAGGCGCTATATAAAACTAAGTTGTTATTGTTAGTGATCGTGATTTGACTACAGCTGGTAGCTCCTCTGTGCCTTCAGAAAAAGGGTTTGTTTACAGCACTCACTGGATTGACCAACACAGAGTAAAATGGGAAAGTCCAAGGAGCTCAGTGCATACCTGAGAAAGAGGATCGCAGATATACACAACTCTGGAATGTCTCTTGGAGTCATTTCTAAACAACTGCAGATCCTAAGATCAGTTCAAACAATTGTAAGTTACTGAGAGGTGTAGTTACTTTGCCAAGCCACTTTGCTTCAAGAAAGCCCAAATGGTTACCCTCAGCTGAAAGGAAATTGATTTGGATGGTCAGGAACAACCTGGCAACCACCATGGCACAGCCCTGCCATGAACTGGAAGCTGATGGATCACTGTCTACAGTTCAGATCACCATGGACTAAGAGGATGCTATCCAAGAAATAACCCCCTGCTCCAAAAATGACACCTTCAAACTAAGTTGACCACACGAACAATGAAAAAGCCTTCTGGAGAAAAGCTGTATAGTCAGATGAGACAAAGATCGAGTTGTTTGGCCACAATGACCACCATGTACAGAGGAACACTGTACTAGCTGGTGGTGGTGGTAGGATCATCATGCTCTGGGGCTGTTTTGCTGCCAGTGGAACTGGTTCATTGTACAAAGTGGATGGAATAATGAAGAAAAGAGGACTATCTCAGAATTCTTCAGCACAAACCATTAGAAACTTGAACACGACTTGGGACCTGGGAGTTACAACAGGACAATGAACTCAAACACGGATCAGAGCTGGTTGTGGAGGACAAAGAAGGCTAAACATTAAGCTTAACAAGTCCTGACTTCAACCTTAATGAAAATATATGGACTGTGCTTATAAATCGAGTCCATGCCAAGAAAAAAACAAATTTAATTGAACTCTACCAATTCTACCATGAAGAGTCATGAAATATCCAACCAGAATTCTGCCAGAAGCTTGTTCATGGTAAACAAAAATGTTTGGTCAAGGTGAAGCTTGCAAAGAGGCATTTTACCCAAATATTAGGTGTGCTGTATGTATACTTTTGACCCTGTGTTGATTTCAGAAAACCCAAAGAAAATTAAAACTTGTGCACCAAATTCTAGTGTTTTTTTTTTTAATTAAAGATGTATGCTGTACAATCATTCTGCCACAGAAAAAGTTAAAAAAAAAATTACTGAAAGCCCAAATATTGCCATGACATTCATGTCACTGTATGTAACCTTCTGACTACAACTGTGTGTTATATATATATATATATATATATATATATATATATATATATATATATATATATATATATATATATATATATATACACACACACGTATACAAAAGTATATATAACTATTTGAAAGGTTCACATTTATAGAAAAGGCACAATTTTATGACCTTTCTTTTGCTAAAATCACACATTGTACAGATTTTTTTAAAAATTTAATTAACCCAAATCTGTCAGACCAAAGTAAGGTAAAGTTTTGAAATGTCAAAAAGACTTTCTATACTAAATGTGTTTATTTTCAGTCCTGCTGATGAATTGGAGGATGACTTTCTAAATACTGAATTTGAGGATGAACAGTGGATACCTTTTCACTGTCACAGCAGCAGAGCAGCATGTGGTCAAAACTGTGAGAAATTAATAGCCCAAAGGAGGCTGCTGATCACGTGCATTATCTGGTCTTCAAGATTGGAGAACTAATTGGTAACAGTATTCTGAATATTTTTCAGAAGTAGTAGCTTTTAAGAGGATTCTATGAGCCTAATGACCATGTGGGCTGCCATAATTACATGTAATATAATTCAATTGTCTCAGAAATGAAAATGCACGTTAGATGAAACAAATCTCTACATGTTGATTCTACAGACAAAATCTGTGGAGTGCAATACCAATCTAGATTATTCCTATTCCTCATTTAAAATATTCTTAGTCTTGCTGAACTGGGTGAACCACTCCAACACATCTTCAACCTCAGCCTGCAGCTGGGGAGAGTACCCACCCTCTGGAAGACATCATGCATCGTTCCAGTTCCCAAAAAGAATCGGCCCAGTGAGCTGAACAACTTCCAACCGGTGGCACTCACTTCACATCTGATGATGATGTTGGAGCGGCTCTTCCTCAGCCTCCTCAGACCCCAGGTACAACATGCCCAGGACTGTCTGCAGTTTGCGTACCGGGCAGGTATTGGTGTGGAAGATGCCATCCTCTACCTGTTCTACCTGGCCACTCGCATCTGGATAAGGGAAATGGCACAGTGAGGATCCTCTTCTTGGACTTCTTGAGCGCCTTCAACACCATCCAGCCCCTTTTGCTTCAGGACAAACTGAACAGGATGCGAGTGGACCCCTACCTGGTCACCTGGATCTCCAGCTACCTCACCGACAGGCCGCAGTATGTCAGGCTGAAGGACATCACATCCGACACTGATTAGCAGCACCGGAGCACCCCAGGGCACGGTGCTGGCCCCTCTTCTCTTCACCCTGTACACCGCGGACTTCTGCTACAACTCAGAGCTGTGTCACATTCAGAAGTTCGCCGGTGACACAGCCATCGTTGGGTGCATCAGTGACGACAGAGAGGAGTATAGGAGCCTGGTGAGGGACTTTGCTGTGTGGTGCAACAGGAACCATCTGCAGCTCAACACCTCGAAGACCAAAGAGCTGGTCATTGACTTTGGGAGGTCCAGACCAAGGTCGCAACCAGTTCTGATCGAGGGAGTTGAGGTGGAAGCTGTGGATTCCTACAAGTACCTCGGGCTGTGGCTGGACAGGACTTGCAACACCAAATCACTTATACAGGAAGGGACAGAGCAGGCTATACTTCCTTAGGAGGCTGCAGTCCTTTAACATCTGCAGGAAACTCCTGTGGATGTTCTATCAGTCTGTGGTCGCCAGTGTCCTGTTTTACACCGTGGTGTGCTGGGGGGGCAGCACATCCAAGAAGGACACATCCAGGCTGGACAAACTGATCAGGCGGGCTGGCTCTGTGGTCGGCATGAAGCTGGACTCTCTGGTGATGGTGGCAGAGAAGAGGACTATGGACAAACTATTGAACATCATGGACGATGCCAGTCACCCTCTGCACACCGTCATCAGCAACCAGAGGAGCCTGTTCAGTGACGGGATGCTCCTTCCCAAGTGCAGGACTAACAGACTTAAAAACTCCTTTGTCCCTCATGCCATCAGACTGTACAACTCCTCTCTGGGGGGGAGGAGGGGTGACAGGAAGGAGCAGTAGCCTAGCCTAACAATAAGCAATACTGGACAATGTGCAATATAATGTGCAATATCTTTCCTGCTGGCCCCTCCCCCCTTCCCCATATCTTATTCTTTTTATATTTGTATATGTAAATAATTTAATTTATCTGGAAGTTTTTTTCTCTATTTTCTATTCTCTGTTTATCCTGTAATCTTAATTTCCCTGAGGGAACCCTCTCAAAGGGATCAATAAAGTTCTATCTAATCTACTAGTGCATCTCAAAAAATTAGAATATTGTGAAAAAGTTAAATATTTTCCATCAGTTATTTAAGAAAGTGAAAATGTTATATATTATAGACTCATTACACAAACTAAAATGTTTCAAGCATTTTTCTATTTTAATTTTAATCAGTATGGCATACAGTACAAAAACATTAAAAAAAAAACCCCATCTCAAAATATTAGAATATTTCATTTCGAGTTTGAGTAAAACAGTGTGAACACAGTGTATCTCTCGGTCTAGTTCAGTACACACAACCACAATCATGGGGAAGACTGCTGACTTGACTGTTGTCCAGAAGATGATCACTGATGCCCTCCACAAGGAGGGTAAGCCACAAAAGGTCATTGCTGAAAAGGGTGGCTGGAAAAAGTGCACAAGCAACAGGGATGGCCGCAGTCTTGAGAGGATTGTCAAGAAAAGTTGATTCAAGAACTTGGGAGAGCTTCACAAGGAGTGGACTGAGGCTGGTGTCAGTGTATCAAGACCCATCATGAACAGACATCTTCAAGAAAGGGGATACAACTTTCGCATTCCTAATATCAAGCTACTCCTGAGCCAGAGACAATGGCAGAAGTGTCTTATCTGGGCTCAGGAGAGAAAGAAATGGACTGTTGCTCAGTGGTCCAAAGTCCTTTTTTCAGATGAAAGTACATTTTGCATTTAATTTGGAAATCATGGTTCTAGAGTCTGGAGGAAGAGTGGAGAGGCACAGAATCCAAGGTGTTTGAAGCCCAGTGTGACGTTTCCATAGTCTGTGCTGATTTGGGGTGCCATGTCATCTGCTGGTGTTGGTCCACTGTATTTTATCAAGTCCAAAGTCAACACAGCCATCTACCAGGCGATTTTAGAGCACTTCACGCTTCCATCTGCTGATGAGCTTTTTGGAGATGCTGATTTCCTTTTCCAGCAGGACTTAGCACCTACCCACAGTGCCAAAACTACTACCAAATGGTTTGCTGACCATGATATTACTGTGTTTGATTGGCCAGCCAACTTGCCTGACCTGAACCCCATAGAGAATCTATGGGGTATTGTCAAGAGGAAGATGAGAAACACCCGACCCAAAAATACAGATATGCTGAAGGCCACTATCAAAGCAACCTGGGCTTCAATAACACCTCAGCAGTGCCACAGACTGATCACCTCCATGCCACACCGCATTGATACAGTAATTCATGGTAAAAGAGCCCCAACCAAGTATTGAGTGTATAAATGAATATACTTTTCAGAAGTTGTACATTTCTGTATTGTAAATCCTTTTTTTGATTGATCTTAGGGATTAATTTGAGATACTGGATTTCTGATTTTCATGAGCTATAAGCCATAATCATCAGAATTAAAACAAAAAAGGCTTTAAATATTTCACTTTACATGTAATGAATATAGAATATATGAAAGTTTACCTTTTTTGAATTAAATTATGAAAAAAGGAACTTTTTCATGGTATTCTAATTTTTTGAGATGCACTAGTATATACCGTACACACACATCTACTTCGCATTTGAATTTCTTTTCTCATAGATGGCTGTGTTGCTCATGGTATAGCTGTAATGACTGATGCAGCCCATCTTCTCACAGACTTTGCTAGCATTCTGCTAAGCCTCTTTTCTCTGTGGATCTCCATAAAGCCTGCTTCCGAAAGCCTGACTTACAGCTGGCGCTGCTCAGGTTGTACAGTTGCATTAACTGAAGTCCAAGGCTTTATTATTGTTTACGGAGTTAATGAATTTTTAATACTTCCAAGTCTTCTATCAGGTTTTTATTTTGGGGTCATTTCAGAGAAATAAAGTTTACCTGTTAACATGATCTGCTTACTGGTAGATTCATGCAGACACACATGCATGCCATTGGTTATCATTTAAAAGTACAGTTGAATATGATTCTTTACACACCTGCATTTTCCACAGAGATTTTGAGTGGCCTTTTCTGTCTACTGTCCATTTGGGTAGTGACAGCTGTATTGCTGTTCATTGCCATTCAAAGGCTCATCAGTAATGACTACAAAATACATAGCGATGTCCTGCTCATCACCTCTGGCTGTGCTGTGGTGGTAAATATCTTGTAAGTATTTTGAGGGCAAGAGTTTAATAACCGTAAACTATAAAACTCTTATTTCAAATAGTCAATAAACATGTGGGATTATTTTTAGAATGGCATTTATTCTACGCCAGTCTCCAGTGTCTCATTGTCACAGCCATGATCACAGTAACACGAGTGTGAGGGCAGCTTTCATCCATGTGATGGGAGACTTGCTGCAGAGTCTGGGTGTTCTATTAGCTGCTTTCATAATCTACTTTTGGGTTAGTGACCATTTAGTGAAGCCTTTAGGACTGTCTGTTCTTTAAAAAAAAAAAAAAAAATTACACACAGGGAAATAATATCCCCCCCCCCCCCCCCCCCAAGACAGCCTGAATGGAAAATAGCAGATCCTATTTGTACAGTGGTGCTTGAAAGTTTGTGAACCCTTTAGAATTTTCTATATTTCTGCATAAATATGACATAAAACATCAGATTTTCACACAAGTCCTAAAAGTAGATAAAGAGAACCCAGTTAAACAAAGACAAAAACATTATACT
Source organism: Neoarius graeffei (assembly GCF_027579695.1). Classification (NCBI taxonomy): domain Eukaryota; kingdom Metazoa; phylum Chordata; class Actinopteri; order Siluriformes; family Ariidae; genus Neoarius; species Neoarius graeffei. The sequence continues at coordinate 61,877,649 of NC_083579.1, forward strand.
TGGTCATTTATTTATTGAGGAAAATGATCCAATATTACATATCTGTGAGTGGCAAAAGTATGTGACCCTTTGCTTTCAGTATCTGGTGTGACCCCCTTGTGTGACCCCCTTGTGCGACCCCCTTGTGCAGCAATAACTGCAACTAAACGCTTGCGGTAACTGTTGATCAGTCCTGCACACCGGCTTGGAGGAATTTTAGCCCATTCCTCCGTACAGAACAGCTTCAACTCTGGAATGTTGGTGGGTTTCCTCACATGAACTGCTCGCTTCAAGTCCTTCCACAACATTTCCATTGGATTAAGGTCAGGACTTTGACTTGGCCATTCCAAAACATTAACTTTTATTCTTCTTTAACCATTCTTTGGTAGAACGACTTGTGTGCTTAGGGTCGTTGTCTTGTTGCATGACCCACCTTCTGTTGAGATTCAGTTCATGGACAGATGTCCTGATATTTTCCTTTGGAATTCACTGGTATAATTCAGAATTCATGGTTCCACCAATGATGGCAAGCCGTCCTGGCCCAGATGCAGCAAAACAGGCCCAAACCATGATACTACCACCACCATGTTTCACAGATGGGATAAGGTTCTTATGCTAGAATGCAGTGTTTTCCTTTCTCCAAACATAACGCTTCTCATTTCAACCAAAAAGTTCTATTTTGGTATCATCCACCCACAAAACATTTTTCCAATAGCCTTCTGGCTTATCCACGTGATCTTTAGCAAACTGCAGATGAGCAGCAATGTTCTTTTTGGAGAGCAGTGGCTTTCTCCTTGCAACCCTGCCATGCACATCATTGTTGTTCAGTGTTCTCCTGATGGTGGACTCATGAACATTAACATTAGGCAATGTGAGAGTGATCTTTGTTGGTCGACCACTCCTGGGGAGGGCAACAATGGTCTTGAATTTCCTCCATTTGTACACAATCTGTCTGACTGTGGCTTGGTGGAGTCCAAACTCTTTAGAGATGGTTTTGTAACCTTTTCCAGCCTCATGAGCACCAACAACGCTTTTTCTGAGGTCCTCAGAAATCTCCTTTGTTCGTGCCACGATACACATCCACAAACACGTGTTGTGAAGATCAGACTTTGATAGATCCATGTTCTTTAAATAAAACAGGGTGCCCACTCACACCTGATTGTCATCCCACTGATTGAAAACACCTGACTCTAATTTCACCTTCAAATTAACTGCTAATCCTAGAGGTTCACATACTTTTGCCACTCACAGATATGTAATATTGGATCATTTTCCTCAATAAATAAATGACCAAGTACAATATTTTTGTCTCATTTGTTTAACTGGGTTCTCTTTATCTACTTTTAGGACTTGTGTGAAAATCTGATGTTGTTTTAGGTCATATTTACGCAGAAATATAGAAAATTCTAAAGGGTTCACAAACTTTCAAGCACCACTGTATGTTCTTGTTTTCCATACTTGTTCTTGCAACAACATCAATACTGAAAGACATTTTCAGAGTGCTCATGGAGGGTAAGTAGATAATCCAACATTCAAAGCTGTCAAATGTTTCATAAGGCATCTACAGTATATTGTCTTTGTTTTAAGGAACACCACCCAGTATAGACTATGACTCTGAAAGACCTCCTGCTATCAGTCAGAGTTGTCAAAGCCACACACAGTCTTCACATTTGGGTGCTGACCATGAGTCAACATCAGATGTCTGTCCATGCTCTCATAGGTAAGTTCATATTTAGATAGAAAAGAAGAATATTAGCTTAACAGTGTGGCATTTATCAAGTGAAATAACTAATGACCTGTGGCTGTACAGCAGTTCACAATATATTACAGTACGTTTTAGATTATATCATGTTTTACACTAGATGAACAAACTGATCCATATACTGCACTTATGACAAAGCTGCTCCAGACTGAATTCAGCTTCCACATCACCACCATTCAGATAGAGGCATATTCTGATGAAGTGATGTACTGTAACGAGTGCCAGGACACAATGGACTGAGTTATTGCAAGAGAATGTCCTGGACAGCACAGCTTCCTCAACTCTTTCATAAAATGGTAAGCACCATGTTTGTTTCTAGTAGTCTACTCTTGGACATTGTTTTTATAATGGTCATGGATTTTGAGGGCAACTCTTCTCTCTACACTGCATATGGCATCTATCAGCACATTGAAGCTCCATTTCAGTGTTGTTTTCAGCTGCTGAGCTGTCTTATTAACACCAATGATCACTCACTTTCTGTAAAATGTGTCTAAATAGAATCAAGTTCCACAACAACAACTGTCAAATATAAAAGCTTTATACATAACACAAAGCGGAGGGCTGTTATCATCCCAAAGCTGATTCTCTTCCTATAACTGTATTCCCCTTATATCACAGTTATCCAATGCTAATCATTTTTGTTAAAGAATAATGCATCATATTTTTTGCTTGTTTATACTGTAGCTAGATTAGTTTCCCCCCTCGTCTTTTTGTTTCTTGAAGTTAATAAGACTAAATAAATAAAAAGGCATCTTATGTTAGCAAGACAGCTTTCCATCCTGACACCTTTTTCATGACTGAAACTTACACTTAACTCTGTTATACAATGCTGGCACTGGAGACTCCTTCCTAAAATGCTAAACATTTATCCTTATCTAACAAATTACATTTTTTTAATACCTCTGGAAAGTGTTCACAACCCATGTCCCTGTTACTACAGTAACAATAATGTATTAGAAGAATATATAAACCTGACCTTTTGTGAATTCAACAGTGCTGTGGTATGAATGCTTTTGGGACTGGCCAAATAATGTATACTTTAGAGTGCCTTTCATGTCATAGAAATACTGGCTTCATATTACACGGACTTCTTTAGAATTGGTCTCAGAGGTCTTGATATCACACAAAAACTTTAGTAACAAGGTTCTGCAAATTCATAACCTTTTACTTCATACTATTCAGAAAACATTCAGAGAGTAATTTACTCAAGATGTATTATCACAATATTGTCATGTTTCCCATAGTGCCTCATTTGAAACATCAATAGTCACAGCCTACATATTTTTTTTTTCTTCGTAAAAAGGTATAAATGTAAATCATTTGTCAGACATCATTCTTCAAATTTGTTCTGTGCTACAGCCTAAGTAAAAGGGCACAAGTGTGCATATAGAAATGCCATGATCCTAGTTGTAGTTTGGCTTTCACTCACTCCCCTATGACTTCCATACAAACCTGCTCACTGGGCAGTTTATAGTCGTCGATCTCGCCAATATTTGGCATAAGCCTCCTGAAACATATTCTTACAAATCAGCTTGGCTTTGAGGCGGGAACAAATAAGAAATGAGCCTCCCATCTTGCGGTGCAGAGAGTAGGTCTCTTCAGGAGGAGGGGTGAGTCTCTGCTTTAGCATGACAGGGATGAGGCTGTGGATCTGCTCGGTGGTACTCTGACTGCCAAAGTCAAAGGGCTCTTCTGAGGCAAATGCCTCCCCGAGGATCATCACTGCATCCACATGGGCATTCATCATTGCCTGCAAAACATTTGTAGAAAGAGAAACCATGTTTTAAATTGAGGAGTAAAATCCAAATATGCAATCAGTGCTACATCTTGTGAAGATTCTTACCTTTGACTCATAACCTGTCAGAAATTTCATGTCAATTGATCGTTGTAAAACCCCCTCTCTGTTTCTGTCTGCTGCAGCCCTGATGATCTAACAGGAAGGGGGGAAAAAACATTAGTATGAATGTAATAAAATCCTATAATTGAGAGGTTCCCGTGCTACTTCTGCAATTAACAGAATGACATTCATAATACAGTTAAATCCTCTTTACCTCAATATACACGTCTGTAAAACTTGCATCAAAACCTCTTGTGGCTCCAAAATCCAACAGTGCAACCTGAAAAAGTCATCATAGCAATAGTTAGTTATTCACAGTAAGCACGAAACATGTCTGGACAATAATGAAATAAAAAGATTTCATTACCTTGTGCTTTTGTGGGTCAAAGAAAAAATTAGACCAATTCGGATCAGTCTGCATATATCTGAACTCAAAGAGCTCTCTTAAGCAAAGAATCAAAATCTGCTCACAGATCTGGTATGGAACATAAAAGAAGAGAAATGATCATCTGTTCCATTTAAAAAAAAAAGTTAACTAAAGGACTAATCTCATTTTATCGAATGGGAGATTACAGGCTCACAATGTTTTTATTTTTAAAGAATGGTTCATGTGAGCACTGCATTCCAATTGCCCACATACAAGTGACAATAAGACTCTTATTAACCAAGACACATTGTCCAGTTTTCATTATTAACCAAATTCATAGCGAATGATCAGGTTCATAAATTCATTAGATATGGATTTTTCATGAGAGATTCAAGTCTCTGAATTATAAAGGTGACATGCATAATTTTTCTGTGGAGTGTTGTGACATACACATTCATTTTGGCTGAGGGGACTTACCTCATTCTTGAGTTCCTGTGGCAGGTCATCAGCTTTATCCAGTGGGAAACCAGACACCAGTTCTGTAGTAAGGACATGTTGGCTGCTTAGTTCATCCACTACATTTGGCACATAGAAGAAAGGGTGATCCTTCAATAACTCTCTGTAAAACACAAATAGATTTAAAATCAGCTTAAGTATTGATTAGTGTACAAATTCTATCATGATATAATTTTGTACACATCATGTCAAACTGTTTTTTTTTCCTTAAAAGATGGAAAAGCAGTTGTTAAAGGAACAGTCCACTGTACTTCCATAATGAAATATGCTCTTATCTGAATTGAGACGAGCTGTTCCGTACCTCTCTGAGCTTTGCGCGACCTCCCAGTCAGTCAGACGCGCTGTCACTCCTGTTAGCAATGTAGCTAGGCTCAGTATGGCCAATGGTGTTTTTTGGGGCTGTAGTTAGATGCGACCAAACTCTTCCACGTTTTTCCTGTTTACATAGGTTTATATGACCAGTGATATGAAACAAGTTCAGTTACACAAATTGAAACGTAGCGATTTTCTATGCTATGGAAAGTCCGCACTATAACGACAGGCGTACTAACACCTTCTGCGCGCTTCGGCAGCGCATTGATATCTGAGCTCCGTATCAATGCACTGCCGAAGCGCGCAGAAGGTGTTAGTACGCCTGTCGTTATAGTGCGGACTTTCCATAGCATAGAAAATCGCTACGTTTCAATTTGTGTAACTGAACTTGTTTCATATCACTGGTCATATAAACCTATGTAAACAGGAAAAACGCGGAAGAGTTTGGTCGCATCTAACTACAGCCCCAAAAAATACCATTGGCCATGCTGAGCCTAGCTACATTGCTAACAGGAGTGACAGCGCGTCTGACTGATTGGGAGGTCGCGCAAAGCTCGGAGAGGTACGGAGCAGCTCGTCTCAATTCAGATAAGAGCATATTTCATTATGGAAGTACGGTGGACTGTTCCTTTAACACTCAGATTTATAACCACGTCATACAACCCCAATTCCAAAAGAGTTGGGACGTTGTGTAAGCTGTAAATAAAAACAGAATGCGATAATTTGCAAATCATGGAAATCATTTATTTCACTGAAAATAGTACAAAGACAACATATCAGATGTTGGAACTGAAAAATGTTATTGTTTTTTGAAAAATATATGCTCATTTTGAATTTAATGCCAGCAACACATTTCAAAAAAATTGGGACGGGCATGTTTACCACTGTGTTGCATCACCTCTACTTTTAACAACACTCTGTAAACATTTGGGAACTGAGGAGACCAACTGCTGTAGTTTTGAAAGACAAATGTCCCATTCTTGCCTGGGCAGCACGGTGGCGTAGTGGTTAGCACGGTCGCCTCACAGCAAGAAGGTTCCGGGTTTGAACCCAGCGGCCGGCGAGGGCCTTTCTGTGTGGAGTGTGCATGTTCTCCCCGTGTCTGCGTGGGTTTCCTCCGGGTGCTCCGGTTTCCCCCACAATTCAAAGACATGCAGTTAGGTTGACATGGGGCGGCCTTGGGCTGAGGTGCCCTTGAGCAAGGTACCGAACCCCTGACTGCTCCCCGGGCGCTGTAGTGTGGCTGTGTAGTGTGTGCGTGTGTTCACTGCTTCAGATGGGTTAAATGCAGAGGATGAATTTCACTGTGCTTGAAGTGTGCATGTGACAAAGGTTTCATTTCAAAAATATACAGTTTCAGTAGCTCAAGTTTAGGGTCTCCTTTGTCATATTTTGCGCTTCATATTGTGCCAAATGTTTTAAATGGGAGACAGATCTGGACTGCAGGCAGGCCAGTTTAGCACCTGGACTCTTGCTACAGAGCCATGCAGTTTTAATATGTGCAGAAAACAGTTTGGCATTGTCTTGCTGAAAGAAGGAAGGCCTTCCCCGAAAAAGATTTTGTCTGAATGGCAGCATATTGCTTTGAAACATGTATATATCATTCAGCATTAATGAAACCTTCCTAGATGTACAAGCTACCCATGTCATGTGCACTAATGCACCTTCATACTATCACAGATGCTGGCTTTTGAACTGTGCACTGATAACAAGCCAGATGGTCCCTCTCCTCTTTAGCCTGGAGGACATGATGTCTAGGATTTCTAAAAATAATTTCTAATTTTGATTCGTCAGACCTTGGGACAATTTTCCACTTCACCTCAGTCCATCATAAAAGAGCTTGGGCCCAGAGAAGGTGGCAGTGTTTCTGGATATTGTGTATATATGGTTTTAACTTGCATTTGTGGATGCAGTAATGAACTGTTTTCACAGATGATGGTTTTCTGAAGTGTTCCTGAGCCCATACAGTGATTTCCACTACAGACACATCTGCTTTTAATAGTGTCACTTGAGGGCCTGAAGATCACAGGCATCCAGTGTCAGTTTTCAGGCTTGTCTCTTGCATACAGAGATTTCTCCAGATTCTCTCAACCTTTCAATGATATTATGTACCATAGATGATGTGATCCCCAAATTCTTTGCAATTTTACATTGAGGAACGTTATTCTTAAATTGTTGCACTGTTTGCCCATGCAGTCTTTCACAGAGTGGTGAACCCCTCCCCATCTTTACTTCTGAGAGACTGAGTCTCTCTGAGATGCACTTTTTATACCCAATCATGTTACTGACCTGTTGCCAGTTAACCAAATGAGTTTTTTTTTAGCATTACACAATTTTGTCAGTCTTTTGTTGCCCCGTCCCAACTTTTTGAAATATGTTGCTGACATCAAATTCAAAATGAGCATATATTTTTCAAGAAACAACATCTCAGTTTCAACATTTGATATATTGTCTTTATACTATTTTCAATGAAATGTAGGTTTTCCCATGTCTTTCAAATCTTCACATTCTGTTATTAATGTTTTACACAGTGTCCCAACTTTTTTGGAATCGGGGTTGTAATTTAATTAATTGATTGGGGGGGTTTGCACTTTGACACCAATAAAATGCCTTTTATCTCTCAAAGCCGCCCTGAACCCGAATGGAAAAGCAGTTGTTATCTCTCACACTTATAACCACATCATAATTTAATTAATTGGGGGGAGGTGCACTTTGACACCAATAATATGCCATTTCTCTCTCAGAAAGCTGCCCTGAACCCTAAAGGAAAAGAAACGTGAAAAACAATAACAGTGCAATATATTGAAAAGGTTTATTCAGAGGACATTAAATTTGAATTTGCCTTCACTATAAGCCACCATGCCCATTCACATCCACTAGCTGTTTATGTCCTGAACCTCTGAATACTTATTCTGTGCATCTTTTCTGTTAGGTAAGAAAACTACATGATTATGATGATGCGCTGAGAAATATACAGACCACTCGGTGGTGTGAAAATGACATTTGTTTTTAGTTACATGTGATGACGGGTAACAAAAATTCTCTCAGTCTAATTACTGCTCTTTTATATACTCACTGGAATTTTTTAGCACATTTGGCTTCCCTCACGTAATCACACTCAAGAGCAAGTTCCCTGCTCATAACTTCTATCAAGTGCTCTGGAAACAGACCTGCACACCAATATCATATGAACAGACCAAGTTGAGGACACCATTTTGGAAGCATGCATATGTAACACTATAAGCATTATAACAAAGCCCCTCGTCTTTAAACGATCACAAAATTCATACCTTCAGGTAATGCATTACTCATACTGAGGACAGTCATTAAGTTACTGACGTCACTGTTTATGCTTTTGGCCACTCCAGGGTACTATTAAAAACACACACACACACACACGATAATATATTATATACAAGGTACAAAAGAAAGACCCCAGATCACAATTCATCATAATTACCTATCATCATTGTTTTAACTATTTCACAGTTGACAAATGTATTTCTCTTACTTGGATCTTCATAGCCACCTCTCTGCCATCCTTCATTCTACCGAGGTGCACCTGACCAATCGAGGCAGCAGCAAAAGGCTTCTCTTCAAAGAACTCCAACTTATCGCGCCAGTTTGGGCCCAAGTCATTGCTCACTGCTTTCTGCCATAGAAAGAAGTCACAAAAGAATTTATTACAAGGCACCTGTGCCAGAATGCCATTTTGCACTACAGGGAGTGCAGAATTATTAGGCAAGTTGTATTTTTGAGGATTAGTTTTATTATTGAAAAACAACTATGTTCTTGATGAACCCAAAAGACTCAAATATCAAAGCTGAGTATTTTTGGAAGTTGGAGTAGGGCTTTCTTAGTTTTAGCTATCTTAGGAGGATATCTGTGTGTGCAGGTGACTATAACTGTGCATAATTATTAGGCAACTTAACAAAAAACAAACATATACCCATTTCACTCATTTATTTTCACCAGGGAAACCAATATAACAACTCAACATTCACTAATATACATTGCTGGCATTCAAAAACAAACAAACAAAAAAATCAGTGACTAATATAGCCGCCTTTCTTTACAAGGACACTCAAAAGCCTGCCATCCATGGATTCGGTCAGTGTTTTGATCTGTTTGCGATCAACATTGCGTGCAGCAGCAACCACAGCCTCCCAGACACTGTTCAGAGATGTGTACTGTTTCCCCTCCTTGTAGATCTCACATTTGATGAGGGACCACAGGTTTTCTATGGGGTTCAGATCAGGTGAACAAGGAGGCCACGTCATTAATCTTTCTTCCTTTAGACCCTTTCTGGCCAGCCATGCTGTGGAGTACTTGGATGCGTGTGATGGAGCATTGTCCTGCATGAAAATCATGTTTTTCTTGAAGGATGCTGACTTCTTCCTGTACCACTGCTTGAAGGTGTCTTCCAAAAACTGACAATAGGACTGGGAGTTGAGCTTGACACCATCCTCAACCCGAAAAGGTCCCACAAGCTCATCTTTGATGATACCAGCCCATACCAGTACCCCACCTCCACCTTGCTGGCGTCTGAGTTGGACTGGAGCTCTCTGCCCTTTGCTGATCCAGCCACGAGCCCATCCATCTGGCCCATCAAGACTCACTCTCATTTCATCTGTCCATAAGACCTTAGAAAAATCAGTCTTGTGATACTTCTTGGCCCAGTCTTGACGTTTCATCTTGTGTGTCTTGTTCAGCGGTGGTCGTTTTTCAGCCTTTGTTACCTTGGCCGTGTCCCTGAGTATTGCACACCTTGTGCTTTTTGACACGCCAGTGATGTTGCAGCTCTGAAATATGGCAAAACTGGTGGCGAGTGGCATCTTGGCAGCTTCACGCTTGACTTTCCTCAGTTCACGGGCAGTTAGTTTGCGCCTTTTTTTTTTTCAATGCGCTTCTTGCGACCCTGTTGACTATTTTGAATGAAGCGCTTGATTGTTCGATGGTCACGCTTCAAAAGCTGGGCAATTTTAAGAGTGCTCCATCCCTTTGCAATATGTGTCACTATTTTTGACTTTTCTGAGTCCGTCAAATCCCTCTTCTGACCCATTTTGCCAAAGGAAAGGAAGTTGCCTAATAATTTTGCACACCTGATATAGGGTGTTGTCATTAGACCACACCCCTTTTCATTACAGAGATGCACATCACCTGGTATGCTTAATTGGTAGGAGGCTTTCAAGCCTATGCAGCTTGGAGTAGGCCAACATGCACAGAGAGGGTAATGTGGTCAACATACTCATTTGCCTAATAATTCTGCACTCCCTGTATACAGTCGATATGCATGAATACCACATGTGCTATGCCGTTTGTGAAACTTTTTTTTTTTTTTAACATGGAAAAGCAGTTTTTAAACTCTCACATTTGAAACTATACCATCATTTGCTTGGTGGGCATGAAGTCGGCACTCTGTCGAACACGGTCAAAGATCTTTGCCAGCTCAGGATTGATGAAAGCATCATCTAGGGAAATAAACACATGGCTTAGATGATGGTACCTGTATAAACCGTAAACAAAAGTACCTTGCAAACCGAGAAGCTGCTTGATACAGAAATGACTCAAACGATTATTGTGGCTGGTAAGCTGTCGGGGACATTTATTTTAAGCTATCACACATTTAAGCCAGCTGCTTTTGGTGTCAGCGCTACTCATGTTGCATGGTCTAGTGTATTTTATTGTTCTTTTAATAGTTACAGTTTGTGATGACCTTCCTCTTTAGTTAATTTAAAGCTGAAAAGTAAGTGACTATGCTGCTTCACCAACAGCCATTGAACCTAAACTTAAAATAATACAGCTATAAGAATCAATCAATGCATCGGTTCCATAGAAAAAGCATTTTAAAATAAATTTAGTGTCATTTAAATTCAGCTAAGTGGATTGTGGCCATGGAAAGGACTAATAGCCATAGCTGTTACAGCAATCGGCATAGATAACAACTATAATTCTAGGCATGCGCAGTAGAAGACTACATAGCAGCTGCAGTACAAACACAGGCATGGATCCAAATGAGGTGGAAAACTACTTAGGCAGAAAAGTAAAAGTGCTCAGCAAACACAAATACCATCCTACATAGCTTCCCTAATGCTTCAGAAAGGTTGCAGGATGACATTTACATCAAGGCATGCTGCCACATTCTTAATAGAAATAAACATGTGTGTGCACAGAGTTGGGGCAGTATACACAACAGACAAGGTCAAGGGCAGGGCAGGTGGTGTAGGAAAGCAAACACTACACACAAAAAGCAAACAGAACTGAATAATACTGGAAGGTTAGCAGTATATTAAGAGTAAATAATCTATTCGTTCAAGATCTTGGTGTATATTCGATAAATACAGCCACAGAGCACTTTATTAGGAACAGTACACTAATACTGAGTATGTGGTCTCTTTGCGCTCAAAACAGTCTCATTTCTTCGAGGGATGGATTCCAAGAGATGCTGGACAAGTTCCTTTGAGATCCTGGTCTATGCTGACATGATTGCATCACACAATTCCTGCAGATTTTTCAGGTTCACTTTCATGATGCGAATCTCCCATTCTACCACAAATGGGAAAAGTGTCTCAAAGGTGTTTTATTGGATTCAGATCCAGTGACTGGGAGGGCCACTGAAGAACACTGACCTCACTGTCATGTTCATGAAACCAGGTGAGATGACTTATGCTTTGGGACACGGTGCATCACCATGTTGGAAGCCATTAGAAGATGGTAAATTGTGGCCATGAAGGGATGGACATGGTCAGCAACAATACCCAAATAGGCTGTGGCATTCAAGTGATGACTGATTGGTATTTACAGGCTCAAAGTGTGCCAAGAAAACATTTCTCACACCATTACACCATCTCCACCAGCTTGGACCGTTCACACAAAGCAGGCCGAGTCAACACATTCATGCTATCATTGCCAAATTCTGACCCTACTCTCTGTGCACTTCAGTGCAAATCAAGATCCTTCACAACCTCAGCTTTCTGTTCTTGGCTGACAGAAGTGGAATCTGATGTGGTCTTCTGCTGTCGTGCATTTTGAGATGCTTTTCTGCTCATCACAATTGTAGAGTGGTTATCTTAGTTACTGTAGCTTTTCTGTCAACTCAAACCAGCCTGGCCATTCTCTATTGATCTCCTTAATCAACAATACGGCTTCGTCTGCAGAACTGCTGCTGACTGGATGTTTTGCTTTATTGCATCATTCTGAGTAAACTAGAGAGATTGTTGTTCATGAAAATCCCAAGTGATTAGCAGTTTCTGAAATACTCAAACCAGCCACAGTCAAGGAAAAAAAAAAATCACCGAGCTCACATTTCACACCCCCCCCCCCCCCCCCCCTTTCTGTTGGATGTGAACATTAACCAGCACTACTGGCTTGTACCTACAAGATTTTATGCACTGCACTGCTACCACACGATTAGCTAATTAGATGATCGTATGAATGAGTAGGTGTACATGTCTTCCTTATAAAGTACTCAGTGAGTGTATATTTAAAATTTACCAATACGTTATTTATGCCTTACAAACTACTTTGCATGTTCACATCAAAGAATGTACGGTGGATATTAATATGCATAAAAAATGAAAGGAGGGTACACAGCAAAATCCCCAGTGTTGAATTAACACCCAGAGTGTTGATATAGGTCCAATTGGACACAAATTAACTCTGAAAGTGTTCATTAAACACTGAGGAATTTGCTGTGTAGGTAGTAATCGCTCACCTTGGATGCTAAGCATTTGCCCAAGTTTTAGAGCAGCTCCTCTGACTTTACACAGAGTCCGAACAATTCGTTCGGCATTAGCCTCAGAGACAAATGGGTTTGAATCAAGGATAGATTTTTTATTCCCTGCAGAAAAAGGCAAATCAGTTCAATATGAAGGACCATTTTGCTAGACACAGTAGGGGAAATTTTTCAATTAAGCATATTTACAATGCAGCTATTGACATGAAATGTAGACCAGACATTGATATTAACTCAATAAAACTACACAGATAAAGAAATTGTAATATTCTAATCCACAACAAAGCTAGCTATTCTAACACCTTTATTTTCTCCTTATGGAACCAATTAAGAGAGAATGTTTTCGATCATTGTCCTGCTAGAAGGTCCACCTTCCAGATCTTTCTGCGCTCCTTGAGTAGTCCTTGGCTCTCGAGCTACTCATCTGACCAACTTTCTGTCTGCCTGGTTGGAAATTTTGCAAGGACCATTTGTGCATGGCCAACTGATGATCGAGTGATGTTCCTTCCACTTGCGGATAATGACCACAATGGTGCTAATAGGAACATTTAGGAACGGGGGACTCTTTTGGTTACTGGTAACACTGCTATGCTGCTCAGCAATCTTGTTGCTAAGGTTTTGGGAGAGCTCTTTGCCTCTACACATCATGAAATGTTTATGTGACAGCTTGGTGACAAATGATTTGTTTACTTGCATCCAGAGTTAGGTACCCCCATTTCAAATAATAATAAGTTCAACTTATATAGCTTCTTTCTCACACCCAAGGTTGCTTTACAACTACAAAAAAAAAAAAAAAGTGGAAGTACTAACTTCCCAATATGCATTAACCTATCTGATTCTAATTAGCACACTTAGGAGAACTAATTAGTGACGGCAGCTGGTTTAGTGTTTTTTCTTTCAATGTTCAATATTTTTTTCCTGTGTCATTCCAACTTATTGCACATAACTTTTTATAGATTGTAATATTATGATACTATGATTTCTATATACACGACATTGTGATATTACAAGTTAATACCAAAGTCTAGTCTACATTTCATGTGACTAGCTGCATTGGGAATATATGTTTGTTTGAATAAATAAATAAATAAATTTTTGAAAAAAGTTGCCATGTTGAATACTTATTTCCCCTCCTGTATAGAACTGTATATAAATAGTAACAGATCTCAACATGATAGGCCAGTACTTCATTTTAAAAAATGACCTCTGTCATGATGACCTGGCACGGTCAAGTGAACAACTAAGATGACGAACGTTTATAGAAACATACCTTTTTTCTCATCTGATCTGAGGCTCTTCTTTGCCACTTCTGCAATCGCTCCCAAACCCAGTCCAACTGCCAAGCCTAAAGGTCACAGATTATAAACTATATTTTATTCTTGTGGTGTCCACCACACAATGCTGCATAATTATTCGACACAAATTAAAACTGTCCTACCCCCAAAATTTGCCAAACGTCCCAGCCTTGTAACTGGTACTTTGCGTTCACGGGCGCTATCACTGAGCTAAGAAAAAAGCAAGAAAATACATCGCTTGTCGTTTATGTACATTTTAGCAGAGAAAGCCAGATGTACCGCTGTCAATTGTATCTTTACCACAGCTGATGGTACAAACCTAGAGTGGGCTTCAGAATGGCTACAAAAATTAGTTTTATTAATGGATTATTTCTTTTTGTGAAAGACAATTTTGTGTTAAAAATAAAATGAATTTTTAACTATACTGTTTCATAATTAAACCAAATCTGGTTCATATTAGTAGCAGCATTAAAAGGTGCAAGGTAAATATTTACAGGTTGATTTTTTTTTCTTTGAAAACTGCAGTGGTCTATATATTTTAAGGAAATGTATGTACTGATTATGTCCCTTGGCCTCAATCACTCCAAAAAGGTGGATAATGTCAAAATCCAATCATCTAACATGGAAATATGCATTATGCATACTCTTATCTAACTTAATAACAAGAACCATGTACTCTCTATGTTGTTTCATTCTTACACTTTCATTAGGGGTTTGGGACAAATCTACTAACTTCTACTGTACCATCTGCTTGTGTTTCTTGGATGTGTCAGGGCCTTCTTTTTTTGCATCACTCCAGCACCAGTGATCTTGATGGAATGAACAGGACTGACAATAGCTTGGCAGTTGTTGTTGTGGAAGTCCTTGAAATAACTTGCATCTGGTTTTCTCCAAACATTTGTGTCTATAATTGTTGATCGCGCCATTGCCCTCTGCGTTGTCCCTCAGAGCATTCAGAGCCCGGATACGTTCCGCATTATTCAGTCCTGTGCCAATGTGAGGAAAACTATAGATTGATTTTAAAACACCTCTCTCTGTTGAAGCAGTTCTCTCAGTGCAGTTATAATCCTGCAAAAGAAACACACCACATAATTTACACCATTTATTTCCTATAATGAAAAGAAGCGTGACGTAAAATAAAAGTTGGGAAAAAGTTTATTTTTTTTAAGCAAACATGTGCCAATGGCCTTGCCTAACATTTTATTATTGTGACTACTGTATTACAAACAGTATGTTTTACACATACAAGTCGAATCGTGTAGCAGTCTTGACCAACCCAGGCTGTGTACTGTCTAGCCTGGTAATGATGACTCAGTGTTAGCTGTTGGAGTTTTATTTTTCTCTATTTAGTTGTACTTTGTCAACAGACTTGTCAGTTTGTTGATTGTTACTTCAACAGAATATTACACTATGTCATTTGTTCATAACTTTCTTGTTTAGAAGTTCAGCACTTCTTGTACGTCGATCTGGATAACAGCGTCTGCTAAATGCCTGTAATGTAATTTTAAGGAAAACAGGCTCCATATCTACGTTTCCTGACATACGTTAAAATACATTTCCTTCCTCGTTAGCTTGTCAGTTTACTTACAAAAAAAAAAAGCATATGTAAGTGAAAATATTGTGCGTCCTGTAGGCTCTCGCTCAATGTACTATTTTACTGATTGTCAGCATGCACATATGTATGGCTTATCTAGAAACGGTTTGTTTAGCTTCACTCATTTCTGCAAATCCAATTCAAACACCATTTGCATTCGCTTTATTAAATTAATCCTACAACACAGGTCTTTTCAAGCCTGAAGAGCTCAATGTAATTTTGCCACCCCATGGAAAATGGACTGTGACAAATGAAACAGGAAGATTTTCATGCATCTACAGTCTTTCATGCATCTAGAGACATGTTTAAGAGCTCTAACATTTGATTAAATACCAGAGTAAGCACTTTGTCTTTTAAAAAGGGACCTTCAAACTGAGGTAAATTCACACTTACCTGTTCTTTCACAGGATTTTGGACGAGACTCAGGCGTTCTCTCCTCTGAACACTCAGAATGTGATTCTGATATGTCATTTGCCTCAGTCTGGTCAGGCTTCTCATGAGCAAAATATCTGCTGCCATGACTTCCCCTTTCCAGCCTGCAGTTTCCTCAATTCTACTCTACTCAACTCAACTCTACACACCACAAAACAATGTAACATCAGAGTGCAGAATAACTTAACAGCTGCTGATACACGTTTATATACTGTATTTACACCAGTTTCTGCCAGAGGCATTGTTTGAATAACTAGTTTACTACATTAACGCTTAACAACATACAGACGCTTAATTACTTACCACAAAATCAGGCACGTTTCTGTCCCACAAATTAAAAACTTTAGTTGCAAACAGGAATCACAAGTGATTAAGGCTAGCCCTCAGCAGCCTCAGTGCCATAGTTAGAAATTCTGATTGACAAGCAAGTGCAACTAACCAAAATAGTGCTAAATACAGCCATTCAAGAAGACATTAGTCTTCTTTAGAAAGACATATGACTAACAGCCGTGGAGACACGTTGACCTTGCACAATATACTCAGTGCCATTGGTACATGTGAAGTAATGTGACTGCCACCTAGTGGTAAATACTAAGACCTTACCTTTTCAGGATTTCATTGGGTGTTGAACATAGAGAAGGAAGGCACAATAAAAACCCTGGATGACTGTTGGATAGACTGTTCATTTGTCATATTGACTGATTTATCACTAGTTAAAAGAGATATGGCGGCACAGTGGTGTAGTGGTTAGCGCTGTCGCCTCACAGCAAGAAGGTCCTGGGTTCGAGCCCCAGGGCCGGCGAGGGCCTTTCTGTGCGGAGTTTGCATGTTCTCCCCGTGTCCGCGTGGGTTTCCTCTGGGTGCTCCGGTTTCCCCCACAGTCCAAAGACATGCAGGTTAGGTTAACTGGTGGCTCTAAATTGACCGTAGGTGTGAATGTGAGTGTGAATGGTTGTCTGTGTCTATGTGTCAGCCCTGTGATGACCTGGTGACTTGTCCAGGGTGTACCCCACCTTTCGCCCGTAGTCAGCTGGGATAGGCTCCAGCTTGCCTGCGACCCTGTAGAAGGATAAAGCGGCTAGAGATAATGAATGAATGAATGAATGAATGATAAAAGAGATATGTGAAATGACCAACCATGAATACATTTATGTGAAGAAGAAACCTTTAAGGGCGGCACGGTGGTGTAGTGGTTAGCGCTGTCGCCTCACAGCAAGAAGGTCCTGGGTTCGAGCCCCGGGGCTGGCGAGGTTTTTGTGTGGAGTTTGCATGGTTGAATGGTTGTCTATGTGTCAGCCCTGTGATGACCTGGCGACTTGTCCAGGGTGTACCCCGCCTTTCGCCCATAGTCAGCTGGGATAGGCTCCAGCTTGCCTGCGACCCTGTAGAAGGATAAAGCGGCTAGAGATAATGAGATGAGAAGAAACCTTTATTTGTCACATGCACACTTCAAGCACAGTCAGATTCATCCTCTGCATTCAACCCATCTGAAGCCGTGAACACATGCACACACCCAGAGCAGTGGGCGGCCACACTACAGCACCCAGGAAGCAGTCAGGGGTTAGGCACCTTGTTCAAGGCTGCCCCACGTTAACCTAACTGCATGTCTTTGGACTGTGGGGGAAACCAGAGCACCCGGAGGAAACCCATGCAGACATGGGGAGAACATGCAAACTCCACACAGAAAGGCCTTCGCCGGCTGCTGGACTCGAACCCAGAACCTTCTTGCTGTGAGGCGACAGTGCTAACCACTACACCACCGTGCCGCCCCATGTGTTGAGGGATGCTCCTGGTAGTAGGTGTGTATGGGTGCAAATAAGACATGGAAGTAATGTAACATTGAGTTAATTCATTTATTTGTTTTATTTATTACAAAAAAGCAGTTGGTGTCAATTGATATATCACCATATTTTGTAAACTGCTTCATTCTAGCTCATTAGACGAAATGTCCAAAGCACACATTCATATAAAAAAATCTGGATTTATTTTTTTTGTCACTGGGGCAGTACTCTGTAAGAATCAGAATCAAGGTACTTATTTGTACCCTTTATATACTGCTTAGGACCATAAGGTCCTGGGTTCGAGCCCAGCGGCCGACGAGGGCCTTTCTGTGTGGAGTTTGCATGTTCTCCCCGTGTCTGTGTGGGTTTCCTCCGGGTGCTCCGGTTTCCCCCACAGTCCAAAGACATGCAGGTTAGGCTAATTGGTGGCTCTAAATTGACCATAGGTGTGAGTGTGAATGGTTGTTTGTCTCTGTGTCAGCCCTGCGATGACCTAGCGACTTGTCCAGGGCATACCCTGACTCTTGCCCATAGTCAGCTGGGATAGGCTCCAGCTTGCCTGCAACCCTGTAGAACAGGATAAGCAGCTACAGATAATGGATGAATGGATGGATTTTTTTTTAATAATCACAGACAGAACACAAGGGTGATGTCAACAAATGTATAAATATTTGGGTTTTAACACTGTGATGTGATTAGCACTATAAACTGAATACTTTTAAGCTTTTTATAACACACTTCAACATCAAAAACATATTTGGTTATTGCTCACTCCTATATGAAATGTTACAAGTAGAATTAACTTTGTTCTGCAATCACATTTTAAAATTATATTTTTTTGCATAATTTTGCTAATATTATTTATATACAGATGAGGCACAATTGTCTCCAAAAGAATTATGCATTTTCTTTTGGGAGAAAAAAAAAACATCAGAAAATAAAAAAATTAAATGCATGTTCCTTGTCTCTAGGGTTTGTGTCCAAATCACGGAGGATTTACAGCTTTGTAAAATGTATATCCTGCTCTTTATCCTTTTTTGTATGGATTGTATTGGAGAACATAAGCAAAAACAACAAAAAGGCAACATTGTCCAAATGCAATGAACTGTATAGTCTGGATGTATCTGGAATACGTACAGTAGCATGTTCACATGATCCTGATGTACATTTGCTTTCTTTTAATCTCTAATAAATTATAGTTGCACTCACATTAGGTCTTTATTTTTGTTTAAACTCGGTGCAACACAACTTGTATTAATCTTTATACTCCCATTGCCTGTGCACAAATTAATAATTATTTAGTTAACACAGATCCATTGCAGTTTGTATGCATTTTTTGTTTGGCTTCTCTATGCCAGTGCATTTTATTAAACTTGAAACAATTACTGAGGTTAAATAGCATGACAAAGTTTACAAGGCTGGGGGACATAAACCTTGAAATTAAATCCACCAGTCTACAACAAAACTTCTTAGTCAATGTTTCATTTAAAATTTAATGCACTAAAGCCAACAGTCAAAACCACAAAACATTGGGTCACTGCCCAGTTACATACAGAGTGCACTGTATTATATAAATCTTGATCATTTGTAGAGGCCTTCTAATCACAGTCATAAATGACTGATGAATGTCTTTAACTTGGGGAAAACACGAAGAGCATTGAGTGTGGTGACTTCGATGACCTTTTCGACAGGAATGCCTTTGGTTCTGGCAATGTAGTCTGCACTAATCGTTATATTCTTTGGTTCATTTCTCACCTAAGTGTAACATAAGAGTAGTCAGGAAATATGTCAACAATGCAAGCAAAGACAAATATATCAATTCAACCATTTAAAGTGGAAAAAAAAAAACCCAGGAGGAATTTACAGAGCAACTGATGCTAAACAACAAAGAAAACCCCTACCTGTTTTTCAGGTCCAAGGGCTGGTGAATCAGTCTCCAGACACATATTTTCTAGCGGCACCTGTTTCACAAGTTTCTGCTTCTTAGCAAAAGAGGGGGAAAAAAACCTTCACAGATGGCATGGAATTACATCAGTGAAACACATGCATGAAATTGGAAATAAATTTAGCACTATATCTAATCATTTATTAAACTTTTGCAGCAATATTACCTGTTCACTTCTTACAATTGAAGGTGGTATAGAAAAGAAGTAGCCTGCACGTACACCCTCCATTGCAACTGAGGGTTTCCCATCAAATGCATGAAGAAGAGCATTTTCTACACCTAGTTTTAAAAATGAATGATCATTCAATGTCACAAAGAAAAGAGAAAAAAAAACAAAGCTAAAAAAAATCTATCAGAGTAGCTAAATAATACAGTACCAAGCTCCTTCAAAAGATGGATGGTTGGTCTTCCAGCAGATCTTGAGTGGACATTTCTAATGGAAATATGAACTTTTTTTTTTACACTTCTGTCACAAGTAAAGGGCATAAAGCCACTTTGGCATGTTAGTGTCTTATAGTTTTATGTAATTCTGTGGTATGATCACCTGAGATTGGTCTATCTCAGACTTACAGAGGTAGATTTAGTCGCTTTGCAATCTCAACTTGACGAATGAGTACTTGTCTCTGTAGTTCTTTCCCTTCCTCATTATTGACTATCCGGGGTGTGAAATCAAGTCCAACCTGCAAGGAGCACAAAGCATGTCTGTATATTAATCCTAATTATGAGGAACAATATGATAAAACTATTATGATTTTAAAAAAATACAGGGTGGTGCAAGTGGTTAGCACTGACGCCTCACAGCAAGAAGGTTCTGGGTTCGAGCCAGGCGGCCGACGGGGACCTTTCTGTGTGGAGTTTGCATGTTCTCCTCGTGTCTACATGGGTTTCCCTCACAGTCCAAAGACATGCAGGTTAGGTTAATTGGTGTCTTTAAATTGACCATAGGTGTGAATGTTTGTTTGTCTCTATGTGTCAGCCCTGCAATGACCTGGTGACTTGTCCAGGGTGTACCCCGCCTCTCACCCATAGTCAGCTGGGATAGGCTCCAGCTTGCCTGCAACCCTGTAGAACAGGATAAGCGGCTACAGATAATGGATGGATGGATGGAATATGATAAAAAAAAAATACAGGGCGGTGCAAGTGGTTAGCACTATCACCTCACAGCAAGAAGGTTCTGGGTTCAAGCCCAGCAGCTGACGGGGGCATTTCTGTGTGGAGTTTGCCTGTTCTCCTCATGTCTGCATGGGTTTCCCCCAAAGACATGCAGGTTAGGCTAATTGATGGTTCTGAATTTTCCATAGGTGTGAATGGTTGAGAGGAGAAAACCTCTATAATAATCTAGTAGAAAGCAATGGGAAACCACTACTGTAATGTTCCCTAGAGACTTTGAGGGCTGAAGCTGTCAGAGTGGCCACATCACTGTAGTGATATGCCAAAATGGATGGATAAAAATATGATCTCATCTCATTATCTCTAGCCGCTTTATCCTGTTCTACAGGGTCGCAGGCAAGCTGGAGCCTATCCCAGCTGACTATGGGCGAAAGGCGGGGTACACCCTGGACAAGTCACCAGGTCATTGCAGGGCTGACACATAGAGACAAACAAACATTCACACCTATGGTCAATTTAAAGACACCAATTAACCTAACCTGCATGTCTTTGGACTGTGGGGGAAACCCATGTAGACACGAGGAGAACATGCAAACTCCACACAGAAAGGCCCCCGTCGGCCGCTGGGCTCGAACCCAGAACCTTCTTGCTGTGAGGCGTCAGTGCTAACCACTTGTAAAGGCTGGGTACACCCTGGACAAGTCACCAGGTCATCACAGGGCTGACACATAGACACAGACAACCATTCACACTCACACCTACGGTCAATTTAGAGTCACCAGTTAACCTAACCTGCATGTCTTTGGACTGTGGGGGAAACTGGAGCACCCGGAGGAAACCCACGCGGACACGGGGAGAACATGCAAACTCTGCACAGAAAGGCCCTCGCTGGCCACGGGGCTCGAACCCAGACCTTCTTGCTGTGAGGCGACAGCGCTAACCACTACACCACCGTGCCGCCCCTATGATAAAATATGTTATGATGATAAAAAATGATAAATGAACTGTATGGTATGGGCTAGATGTCTTACCTCACCAATGGCCACAATGTGCTCTTTATATTTTTCGATTAAGGGCACGGCAGATTCTAAATCCTGTGAAAAACAACTATTTAAATTAGTATTAATAACTCAAAGTTTTAAGGTGAAATTACACCAATAAAGCATGTCACAGCTCAGACCTCTGGTAAGGCCCCTCTGGGTTGTGCTGGATCTTGTTCTTGAACAGGATGAACTCCAAGGCAGGGCAAGATAAATCCTGGAAACCTGTAAACAAACAAACAAACAAACAAACACCTCTTTTATTTGCTGCATCACAGATCACACATTGCAGGTGTGTCATTGTGGTAAGGAAATGTCCACCTCTGTGAAAGCTGTATGATTTTCTCAAACTCCCCAACATGCTCTGCTACTGCAACAAGAGCCAGAACTCCAGCCTAGAATAAAAACAAGGCAAAACAAGCTTCTGATGAGGACATCATATAACATGAAAAAGTCAATCCCTGGATATAAAGTTACCTTTTTTGATTGCTCAATAACACAATCAATGTCCTGTTGA